>NC_134984.1:1042500-1047500 GCF_050947335.1 Megachile rotundata
AGCCAGAAACAGACAGAGACAGAGGCAGAGACAGACAGAGACAGAGACAGACAGAGACAGAGACAGACAGAGACAGACAGAGACAGAGGCAGACAGTGACAGAGACTGTCAGAGACGGACAGAGACAGAGACAGAGATGGATACAGACAGGGACAGACACAGACAGAGACAGGGGCAGAGGTAGACAGAGACAGAGACAGAGACAGAGACAGACAGAGACAGAAACAGACAGAGGCAGAGGAAGACAGAGACAGAGACGGAGGCAGAGACGGAGACAGAGACAGAGGCAGAGACAGCGGCAGAGGCAGAGGCAGAGGCGGACAGAGACGGAGACACAGGCAGAGACAGAGACAGGGGCAGAGACAGAGACAGAGACAGAGACCGACAGAGACAGAGACAGAGACTGACAGAGACAGAGACAGAGACAGAGACAGAGACAGAGACAGACAGAGACAGAGACAGGGACAAACACAGACAGAGACAGACAGAGACAGAGACAGACAGAGACAGACAGAGACAGAGACAGACAGAGACAGACAGAGACAGAGGCAGACAGTGACAGAGACTGTCAGAGACAGACAGAGACAGAGACAGAGATGGATACAGACAGGGACAGACACAGACAGAGACAGGGGCAGAGGTAGACAGAGACAGAGACAGAGACAGACAGAGACAGAAACAGACAGAGGCAGAAACAGACAGAGACAGAGGCAGAGGTAGACAGAGACAGACACAGAGGCAGAGACGGAGGCAGAGACAGAGACAGGGGCAGAGACAGAGACAGAGACAGAGACAGACAGAGACAGAGACAGACAGAGACAGAGACAGACAGAGACAGAGACAGACAGAGACAGAGACAGACAGAGACAGACAGAGACAGAGACAGACAGAGACAGAGACAGACAGAGACAGAGACAGACAGAGACAGAGACAGACAGAGACAGAGACAGACAGAGACAGAGACAGACAGAGACAGAGACAGACAGAGACAGAGACAGACAGAGACAGAGACAGACAGAGACAGACAGAGACAGAGACAGACAGAGGCAGAGACAGACAGAGACAGAGACAGACAGAGACAGACAGTGACAGAGACAGACAGAGACAGAGACAGACAGAGACAGAGACAGACAGAGACAGAGATAGACAGAGACAGACAGAGACAGACAGAGGCAGAGACAGACAGAGACAGAGACAGACAGAGACAGAGACAGACAGAGACAGAGACAGACAGAGACAGAGACAGGCAGAGACAGAGACAGACAGAGACAGAGACAGAGACAGAGACAGAGACAGACAGAGACAGACAGAGACAGAGACAGAGACAGAGACAGAGACAGAGACAGAGACAGACAGAGACAGAGACAGACAGAGACAGAGACAGACAGAGACAGAGACAGACAGAGGCAGAGACAGACAGATACAGAGACAGACAGAGACAGAGGCAGACAGAGACAGACAGAGACAGAGACAGACAGAGACAGACAGAGACAGAGACAGACAGAGACAGGGACAGACAGAGGCAGAGACAGACAGAGACAGAGACAGACAGAGACAGAGACAGACGGAGACAGAGACAGACAGAGACAGAGACAGAGACAGACAGAGACAGAGACAGACAGAGACAGACAGAGACAGACAGAGACAGAGACAGAGACAGACAGAGACAGAGACAGACAGAGACAGAGACAGACAGAGACAGAGACAGACAGAGACAGACAGAGACAGACAGAGACAGAGACAGACAGAGACAGAGACAGACAGAGACAGAGACAGACAGAGACAGACAGAGACAGACAGAGACAGAGACAGAGACAGACAGAGACAGAGACAGACAGAGACAGACAGAGACAGAGACAGACAGAGACAGAGACAGACAGAGACAGACAGAGACAGACAGAGACAGAGACAGACAGAGACAGAGACAGACAGAGACAGACAGAGACAGACAGAGACAGACAGAGACAGACAGAGACAGACAGAGACATACAGAGACAGAGACAGACAGAGACAGAGACAGACAGAGACAGAGACAGACAGAGACAGAGACAGAGACAGAGACAGACAGAGACAGAGACAGACAGAGACAGAGACAGACAGAGACAGAGACAGACAGAGACAGAGACAGACAGAGACAGACAGAGACAGACAGAGACAGAGACAGACACAGAGAGAGACAGACAGAGACAGGGACAGACAGAGACAGGGACAGACAGAGACAGAGACAGACAGAGACAGAGACAGACAGAGACAGAGATAGACAGAGACAGACAGAGACAGACAGAGGCAGAGACAGGCAGAGACAGAGACAGACAGAGACAGAGACAGACAGAGACAGAGACAGACAGAGACAGAGGCAGACAGAGACAGACAGAGACAGAGACAGACAGAGACAGACAGAGACAGAGGCAGAGAGTGACAGAGTCTGTCAGAGACAGACAGAGACAGAGACAGAGATGGATACAGACAGGGACAGACACAGACAGAGACAGGGGCAGAGGTAGACAGAGACAGAGACAGAGACAGAGACAGACAGAGACAGAAACAGACAGAGACAGAGGCAGAGACAGACAGAGACAGAGACAGACAGAGACAGAGACAGAGACAGAGACAGAGACAGACAGAGACAGAGACAGACAGAGACAGAGGCAGACAGAGACAGACAGAGACAGAGACAGACAGAGACAGACAGAGACAGACAGAGACAGAGGCAGACAGTGACAGAGACTGTCAGAGACAGACAGAGACAGAGACAGAGATGGATACAGACAGGGACAGACACAGACAGAGACAGGGGCAGCGGTAGACAGAGACAGAGACAGAGACAGACAGAGACAGAAACAGACAGAGGCAGAGGTAGACAGAGACAGAGACAGATGCAGAGACGGAGGCAGAGACAGAGACAGAGACGGAGGCAGAGTCAGCGGCAGAGGCAGAGGCAGAGGCGGACAGAGACGGAGACACAGGCAGAGACAGAGACAGGGGCAGAGACAGAGACAGAGACAGAGACAGACAGAGACAGAGACAGAGACTGACAGAGACAGAGACAGAGACAGAGACAGAGACAGAGACAGACAGAGACAGAGACAGACAGAGACAGACAGAGACAGACAGAGACAGAGACAGAGACAGACAGAGACAGAGACAGACAGAGACAGAGACAGACAGAGACAGAGACAGACAGAGACAGAGACAGACAGAGACAGAGACAGACAGAGACAGACAGAGACAGACAGAGACAGAGACAGACAGAGACAGAGACAGACAGAGACAGAGGCAGACAGAGACAGAGACAGACAGAGACAGAGACAGACAGAGACAGACAGAGACAGAGACAGACAGAGACAGACAGAGACAGACAGAGACAGACAGAGACAGAGACAGAGACAGAGACAGACAGAGACAGACAGAGACAGAGACAGACAGAGACAGAGACAGACAGAGACAGAGACAGACAGAGACAGAGACAGACAGAGACAGAGACAGACAGAGACAGAGACAGACAGAGACAGAGACAGACAAAGACAGAGACAGACAGAGACAGAGACAGAGACAGACGGAGACAGAGACAGGCAGAGACAGAGACAGACAGAGACAGAGACAGACAGAGACAGAGACAGACAGAGACAGAGAGAGACCGAGACATACAGAGACAGACCGAGACATACAGAGACAGACAGAGACAGAGACAGACAGAGACAGAGACAGACAGAGACAGAGACAGACAGAGACAGAGACAGAGACAGACAGAGACAGACAGAGACAGAGACAGACAAAGACAGAGACAGACAGAGACAGAGACAGAGACAGACGGAGACAGAGACAGGCAGAGACAGAGACAGACAGAGACAGAGACAGACAGAGACAGAGACAGACAGAGACAGAGAGAGACCGAGACATACAGAGACAGACCGAGACATACAGAGACAGACAGAGACAGAGACAGACAGAGACAGAGACAGACAGAGACAGAGACAGACAGAGACAGAGACAGAGACAGACAGAGACAGAGACAGACAGAGACAGAGACAGACAGAGACAGAGACAGACAGAGACAGAGACAGACAGAGACAGAGACAGACAGAGACAGAGACAGACAGAGACAGAGACAGACAGAGACAGAGACAGAGACAGACATAGACAGAGACAGAGACAGACAAAGACAGAGACAGACAGAGACAGAGACAGACAGAGACAGACAGAGACAGACAGAGACAGAGACAGACAGAGACAGACAGAGACAGACAGAGACAGAGACAGACAGAGACAGATACAGACAGAGATAGAGACAGACAGAGACAGACAGAGACAGATACAGACAGAGACAGATACAGACAGAGACAGAGACAGACAGAGACAGAGACAGAGACAGACAGAGACAGACACATAGAGAGACAGACAGAGACAGGGACAGACAGAGAGAGGGACAGACAGAGACAGAGACAGACAGAGACAGAGACAGACAGAGACAGAGACAGACAGAGACAGAGACAGAGACAGACAGAGACAGAGACAGAGACAGAGACAGAGACAGAGACAGACAGAGACAGAGACAGACAGAGACAGAGACAGACAGAGACAGACAGAGACAGAGACAGACAGCGGCAGAGACAGACAGAGACAGAGACAGACAGAGACAGACAGTGACAGAGACAGACAGAGACAGAGACAGACAGAGACAGAGACAGACAGAGACAGAGATAGACAGAGACAGACAGAGACAGACAGAGGCAGAGACAGACAGAGACAGAGACAGACAGAGACAGAGACAGACAGAGACAGAGACAGGCAGAGACAGAGACAGACAGAGACAGAGACAGAGACAGACAGATACAGACAGAGACAGAGACAGAGACAGAGACAGAGACAGAGACAGAGACAGACAGAGACAGAGACAGACAGAGACAGAGACAGACAGAGGCAGAGACAGACAGAGGCAGAGACAGACAGATACAGAGACAGACAGAGACAGAGGCAGACAGAGACAGACAGACACAGAG
>NC_134984.1:1080000-1085000 GCF_050947335.1 Megachile rotundata
AGAGACAGACAGAGACGGAGACAGACAGAGGCAGAGACAGACAGAGACAGAGACAGACAGAGACAGAGACAGACAGAGACAGAGACAGACAGAGACAGACAGAGACAGAGACAGACAGAGACAGACAGAGACAGAGGCAGACAGTGACAGAGACTGTCAGAGACAGACAGAGACAGAGACAGAGATGGATACAGACAGGGACAGACACAGACAGAGACAGGGGCAGAGGTAGACAGAGACAGAGACAGAGACAGAGACAGACAGAGACAGAAACAGACAGAGCCAGAAACAGACAGAGACAGAGGCAGAGACAGACAGAGACAGAGACAGACAGAGACAGAGACAGACAGAGACAGACAGAGACAGAGGCAGACAGTGACAGAGACTGTCAGAGACGGACAGAGACAGAGACAGAGATGGATACAGACAGGGACAGACACAGACAGAGACAGGGGCAGAGGTAGACAGAGACAGAGACAGAGACAGAGACAGACAGAGACAGAAACAGACAGAGGCAGAGGAAGACAGAGACAGAGACGGAGGCAGAGACGGAGACAGAGACAGAGGCAGAGACAGCGGCAGAGGCAGAGGCAGAGGCGGACAGAGACGGAGACACAGGCAGAGACAGAGACAGGGGCAGAGACAGAGACAGAGACAGAGACCGACAGAGACAGAGACAGAGACTGACAGAGACAGAGACAGAGACAGAGACAGAGACAGAGACAGACAGAGACAGAGACAGGGACAAACACAGACAGAGACAGACAGAGACAGAGACAGACAGAGACAGACAGAGACAGAGACAGACAGAGACAGACAGAGACAGAGGCAGACAGTGACAGAGACTGTCAGAGACAGACAGAGACAGAGACAGAGATGGATACAGACAGGGACAGACACAGACAGAGACAGGGGCAGAGGTAGACAGAGACAGAGACAGAGACAGACAGAGACAGAAACAGACAGAGGCAGAAACAGACAGAGACAGAGGCAGAGGTAGACAGAGACAGACACAGAGGCAGAGACGGAGGCAGAGACAGAGACAGGGGCAGAGACAGAGACAGAGACAGAGACAGACAGAGACAGAGACAGACAGAGACAGAGACAGACAGAGACAGAGACAGACAGAGACAGAGACAGACAGAGACAGAGACAGACAGAGACAGAGACAGACAGAGACAGAGACAGACAGAGACAGAGACAGACAGAGACAGAGACAGACAGAGACAGAGACAGACAGAGACAGACAGAGACAGAGACAGACAGAGGCAGAGACAGACAGAGACAGAGACAGACAGAGACAGACAGTGACAGAGACAGACAGAGACAGAGACAGACAGAGACAGAGACAGACAGAGACAGAGATAGACAGAGACAGACAGAGACAGACAGAGGCAGAGACAGACAGAGACAGAGACAGACAGAGACAGAGACAGACAGAGACAGAGACAGACAGAGACAGAGACAGGCAGAGACAGAGACAGACAGAGACAGAGACAGAGACAGAGACAGAGACAGAGACAGACAGAGACAGACAGAGACAGAGACAGAGACAGAGACAGAGACAGAGACAGAGACAGACAGAGACAGAGACAGACAGAGACAGAGACAGACAGAGACAGAGACAGACAGAGGCAGAGACAGACAGATACAGAGACAGACAGAGACAGAGGCAGACAGAGACAGACAGAGACAGAGACAGACAGAGACAGACAGAGACAGAGACAGACAGAGACAGGGACAGACAGAGGCAGAGACAGACAGAGACAGAGACAGACAGAGACAGAGACAGACGGAGACAGAGACAGACAGAGACAGAGACAGAGACAGACAGAGACAGAGACAGACAGAGACAGACAGAGACAGACAGAGACAGAGACAGAGACAGACAGAGACAGAGACAGACAGAGACAGAGACAGACAGAGACAGAGACAGACAGAGACAGACAGAGACAGACAGAGACAGAGACAGACAGAGACAGAGACAGACAGAGACAGAGACAGACAGAGACAGACAGAGACAGACAGAGACAGAGACAGAGACAGACAGAGACAGAGACAGACAGAGACAGACAGAGACAGAGACAGACAGAGACAGAGACAGACAGAGACAGACAGAGACAGACAGAGACAGAGACAGACAGAGACAGAGACAGACAGAGACAGACAGAGACAGACAGAGACAGACAGAGACAGACAGAGACAGACAGAGACATACAGAGACAGAGACAGACAGAGACAGAGACAGACAGAGACAGAGACAGACAGAGACAGAGACAGAGACAGAGACAGACAGAGACAGAGACAGACAGAGACAGAGACAGACAGAGACAGAGACAGACACAGACAGAGACAGACAGAGACAGACAGAGACAGACAGAGACAGAGACAGACACAGAGAGAGACAGACAGAGACAGGGACAGACAGAGACAGGGACAGACAGAGACAGAGACAGACAGAGACAGAGACAGACAGAGACAGAGATAGACAGAGACAGACAGAGACAGACAGAGGCAGAGACAGGCAGAGACAGAGACAGACAGAGACAGAGACAGACAGAGACAGAGACAGACAGAGACAGAGGCAGACAGAGACAGACAGAGACAGAGACAGACAGAGACAGACAGAGACAGAGGCAGAGAGTGACAGAGTCTGTCAGAGACAGACAGAGACAGAGACAGAGATGGATACAGACAGGGACAGACACAGACAGAGACAGGGGCAGAGGTAGACAGAGACAGAGACAGAGACAGAGACAGACAGAGACAGAAACAGACAGAGACAGAGGCAGAGACAGACAGAGACAGAGACAGACAGAGACAGAGACAGAGACAGAGACAGAGACAGACAGAGACAGAGACAGACAGAGACAGAGGCAGACAGAGACAGACAGAGACAGAGACAGACAGAGACAGACAGAGACAGACAGAGACAGAGGCAGACAGTGACAGAGACTGTCAGAGACAGACAGAGACAGAGACAGAGATGGATACAGACAGGGACAGACACAGACAGAGACAGGGGCAGCGGTAGACAGAGACAGAGACAGAGACAGACAGAGACAGAAACAGACAGAGGCAGAGGTAGACAGAGACAGAGACAGATGCAGAGACGGAGGCAGAGACAGAGACAGAGACGGAGGCAGAGTCAGCGGCAGAGGCAGAGGCAGAGGCGGACAGAGACGGAGACACAGGCAGAGACAGAGACAGGGGCAGAGACAGAGACAGAGACAGAGACAGACAGAGACAGAGACAGAGACTGACAGAGACAGAGACAGAGACAGAGACAGAGACAGAGACAGAGACAGAGGCAGACAGAGACAGAGACAGACAGAGACAGAGACAGACAGAGACAGACAGAGACAGAGACAGACAGAGACAGACAGAGACAGAGGCAGACAGTGACAGAGACTGTCAGAGACAGACAGAGACAGAGACAGAGATGGATACAGACAGGGACAGACACAGACAGAGACAGGGGCAGAGGTAGACAGAGACAGAGACAGAGACAGACAGAGACAGAAACAGACAGAGGCAGAAACAGACAGAGACAGAGGCAGAGGTAGACAGAGACAGAGACAGAGGCAGAGACGGAGGCAGAGACAGAGACAGGGGCAGAGACAGAGACAGAAACAGAGACAGAGACAGACAGAGACAGAGACAGACAGAGACAGAGGCAGACAGAGACAGAGACAGACAGAGACAGAGACAGACAGAGACAGACAGAGACGGAGACAGACAGAGGCAGAGACAGACAGAGACAGAGACAGACAGAGACAGAGACAGACAGAGACAGAGACAGACAGAGACAGACAGAGACAGAGACAGACAGAGACAGACAGAGACAGAGGCAGACAGTGACAGAGACTGTCAGAGACAGACAGAGACAGAGACAGAGATGGATACAGACAGGGACAGACACAGACAGAGACAGGGGCAGAGGTAGACAGAGACAGAGACAGAGACAGAGACAGACAGAGACAGAAACAGACAGAGACAGAAACAGACAGAGACAGAGGCAGAGACAGACAGAGACAGAGACAGACAGAGACAGAGACAGACAGAGACAGACAGAGACAGAGGCAGACAGTGACAGAGACTGTCAGAGACGGACAGAGACAGAGACAGAGATGGATACAGACAGGGACAGACACAGACAGAGACAGGGGCAGAGGTAGACAGAGACAGAGACAGAGACAGAGACAGACAGAGACAGAAACAGACAGAGGCAGAGGAAGACAGAGACAGAGACGGAGGCAGAGACGGAGACAGAGACAGAGGCAGAGACAGCGGCAGAGGCAGAGGCAGAGGCGGACAGAGACGGAGACACAGGCAGAGACAGAGACAGGGGCAGAGACAGAGACAGAGACAGAGACCGACAGAGACAGAGACAGAGACTGACAGAGACAGAGACAGAGACAGAGACAGAGACAGAGACAGAGACAGACAGAGACAGAGACAGGGACAAACACAGACAGAGACAGACAGAGACAGAGACAGACAGAGACAGACAGAGACAGAGACAGACAGAGACAGACAGAGACAGAGGCAGACAGTGACAGAGACTGTCAGAGACAGACAGAGACAGAGACAGAGATGGATACAGACAGGGACAGACACAGACAGAGACAGGGGCAGAGGTAGACAGAGACAGAGACAGAGACAGACAGAGACAGAAACAGACAGAGGCAGAAACAGACAGAGACAGAGGCAGAGGTAGACAGAGACAGACACAGAGGCAGAGACGGAGGCAGAGACAGAGACAGGGGCAGAGACAGAGACAGAGACAGAGACAGACAGAGACAGAGACAGACAGAGACAGAGACAGACAGAGACAGAGACAGACAGAGACAGAGACAGACAGAGACAGAGACAGACAGAGACAGAGACAGACAGAGACAGAGACAGACAGAGACAGAGACAGACAGAGACAGAGACAGACAGAGACAGAGACAGACAGAGACAGAGACAGACAGAGACAGAGACAGACAGAGACAGAC
>NC_134984.1:1097500-1100000 GCF_050947335.1 Megachile rotundata
ACAGAGACAGAGACAGAGGCAGAGTCAGCGGCAGAGGCAGAGGCAGAGGCGGACAGAGACGGAGACACAGGCAGAGACAGAGACAGGGGCAGAGACAGAGGCAGAGACAGAGACAGACAGAGACAGAGACAGAGACTGACAGAGACAGAGACAGAGACAGAGACAGAGACAGAGACAGAGGCAGACAGAGACAGAGACAGACAGAGACAGACAGAGACAGACAGAGACAGAGACAGACAGAGACAGACAGAGACAGAGGCAGACAGTGACAGAGACTGTCAGAGACAGACAGAGACAGAGACAGAGATGGATACAGACAGGGACAGACACAGACAGAGACAGGGGCAGAGGTAGACAGAGACAGAGACAGAGACAGAGACAGACAGAGACAGAAACAGACAGAGACAGAAACAGACAGAGACAGAGGCAGAGACAGACAGAGACAGAGACAGACAGAGACAGAGACAGAGACAGAGACAGACAGAGACAGCGGCAGACAGAGACAGACAGAGACAGAGACAGACAGAGACAGACAGAGACAGAGGCAGACAGTGACAGAGGCTGTCAGAGACGGACAGAGACAGAGACAGAAATGGATACAGACAGGGACAGACACAGACAGAGACAGGGGCAGAGGTAGACAGAGACAGAGACAGAGACAGAGACAGACAGAGACAGAAACAGACAGAGGCAGAGGAAGACAGAGACAGAGACGGAGGCAGAGACGGAGACAGAGACAGAGGCAGAGACAGCGGCAGAGGCAGAGGCAGAGGCGGACAGAGACGGAGACACAGGCAGAGACAGAGACAGTGGCAGAGACAGAGACAGAGACAGAGACAGACAGAGACAGAGACAGAGACTGACAGAGACAGAGACAGAGACAGAGACAGAGACAGAGACAGACAGAGACAGAGACAGGGACAAACACAGACAGAGACAGACAGAGACAGAGACAGACAGAGACAGACAGAGACAGAGACAGACAGAGACAGACAGAGACAGAGGCAGACAGTGACAGAGACTGTCAGAGACAGACAGAGACAGAGACAGAGATGGATACAGACAGGGACAGACACAGACAGAGACAGGGGCAGAGGTAGACAGAGACAGAGACAGAGACAGACAGAGACAGAAACAGACAGAGGCAGAAACAGACAGAGACAGAGGCAGAGGTAGACAGAGACAGACACAGAGGCAGAGACGGAGGCAGAGACAGAGACAGGGGCAGAGACAGAGACAGAGACAGAGACAGACAGAGACAGAGACAGACAGAGACAGAGACAGACAGAGACAGAGACAGACAGAGACAGAGACAGACAGAGACAGAGACAGACAGAGACAGAGACAGACAGAGACAGAGACAGACAGAGACAGAGACAGACAGAGACAGAGACAGACAGAGACAGAGACAGACAGAGACAGAGACAGACAGAGACAGAGACAGACAGAGACAGAGACAGACAGAGACAGAGACAGACAGAGACAGAGACAGACAGAGGCAGAGACAGACAGAGACAGAGACAGACAGAGACAGACAGTGACAGAGACAGACAGAGACAGAGACAGACAGAGACAGAGACAGACAGAGACAGAGATAGACAGAGACAGACAGAGACAGACAGAGGCAGAGACAGACAGAGACAGAGACAGACAGAGACAGAGACAGACAGAGACAGAGACAGACAGAGACAGAGACAGGCAGAGACAGAGACAGACAGAGACAGAGACAGAGACAGAGACAGAGACAGAGACAGAGACAGACAGAGACAGACAGAGACAGAGACAGAGACAGAGACAGAGACAGAGACAGAGACAGACAGAGACAGAGACAGACAGAGACAGAGACAGACAGAGGCAGAGACAGACAGATACAGAGACAGACAGAGACAGAGGCAGACAGAGACAGACAGAGACAGAGACAGACAGAGACAGACAGAGACAGAGACAGACAGAGACAGGGACAGACAGAGGCAGAGACAGACAGAGACAGAGACACACAGAGACAGAGACAGACGGAGACAGAGACAGACAGAGACAGAGACAGAGACAGACAGAGACAGAGACAGACAGAGACAGACAGAGACAGACAGAGACAGAGACAGAGACAGACAGAGACAGAGACAGACAGAGACAGAGACAGACAGAGACAGAGACAGACAGAGACAGACAGAGACAGACAGAGACAGAGACAGACAGAGACAGAGACAGACAGAGACAGAGACAGACAGAGACAGAGACAGACAGAGACAGAGACAGACAGAGACAGACAGAGACAGAGACAGGGGCAGAGGTAGACAGAGACAGAGACAGAGACAGACAGAGACAGAAACAGACAGAGGCAGAAACAGACAGAGACAGAGGCAGAGGTAGACAGAGACAGAGACAGAGGCAGAGACGGAGGCAGAGACAGAGACAGGGGCAGAGACAGAGACAGAGACAGAGACAGACAGAGACAGAGACAGACAGAGACAGAGGCAGACAGAGACAGAGACAGACAGAG
>NC_134984.1:1120000-1122500 GCF_050947335.1 Megachile rotundata
AGACAGAGACAGACAGAGACAGACAGAGACAGAGGCAGACAGTGACAGAGACTGTCAGAGACAGACAGAGACAGAGACAGAGATGGATACAGACAGGGACAGACACAGACAGAGACAGGGGCAGATGTAGACAGAGACAGAGACAGAGACAGACAGAGACAGAGACAGACAGAGACAGAGACAGACAGAGACAGAGACAGAGACAGACAGAGACAGAGACAGACAGAGACAGACAGAGACAGAGACAGACAGAGGCAGAGACAGACAGAGACAGAGACAGACAGAGACAGACAGTGACAGAGACAGACAGAGACAGAGACAGACAGAGAAAGAGACAGACAGAGACAGAGATAGACAGAGACAGACAGAGACAGACAGAGGCAGAGACAGACAGAGACAGAGACAGACAGAGACAGAGACAGACAGAGGCAGAGACAGACAGAGACAGACAGAGACAGAGACAGACAGTGTCAGAGACAGACAGAGGCAGAGACAGACAGAGACAGAGACAGGCAGAGACAGAGACAGACGGAGACAGAGACAGACAGAGACAGAGACAGAGACAGAGACAGACAGAGACAGAGACAGACAGAGACAGACAGAGACAGAGACAGACAGAGACAGAGACAGACAGAGACAGAGACAGACAGAGACAGAGACAGACAGAGACAGAGACAGACAGAGACAGAGACAGACAGAGACAGAGACAGACAGAGACAGAGACAGACAGAGACAGAGACAGACAGAGACAGACAGAGACAGACAGAGACAGAGACAGACAGAGACAGAGACAGACAGAGACAGACAGAGACAGACAGAGACAGACAGAGACAGACAGAGACAGACAGAGACAGAGACAGACAGAGACAGAGACAGACAGAGACAGAGACAGACAGAGACAGACAGAGACAGACAGAGACAGAGACAGACAGAGACAGAGACAGACAGAGACAGAGACAGACAGAGACAGACAGAGACAGACAGAGACAGACAGAGACAGAGACAGACAGAGACAGAGACAGACACAGATAGAGACAGAGACAGACAGAGACAGAGACAGACAGAGACAGAGACAGACAGAGACAGAGACAGACAGAGACAGAGACAGACAGAGACAGAGACAGACAGAGACAGAGACAGACAGAGACAGACAGAGACAGAGACAGACACAGAGAGAGACAGACACAGAGAGAGACAGACAGAGACAGGGACAGACAGAGACAGGGACAGACAGAGACAGAGACAGACAGAGACAGAGACAGAGACAGACAGAGACAGAGACAGACAGAGACAGAGACAGACAGAGACAGAGACAGACAGAGACAGAGACAGACAGAGACAGAGACAGACAGAGACAGAGACAGAGACAGACAGAGACATACAGAGACATACAGAGACAGACAGAGACAGAGACAGACAGAGACAGGGACAGACAGAGACAGAGACAGACAGAGACAGACAGTGACAGAGACAGACAGAGACAGAGACAGACAGAGACAGAGATAGACAGAGACAGACAGAGACAGACAGAGGCAGAGACAGGCAGAGACAGAGACAGACAGAGACAGAGACAGACAGAGACAGAGACAGACAGAGACAGAGGCAGACAGAGACAGACAGAGACAGAGACAGACAGAGACAGACAGAGACAGAGGCAGACAGTGACAGAGACTGTCAGAGACAGACAGAGACAGAGACAGAGATGGATACAGACAGGGACAGACACAGACAGAGACAGGGGCAGAGGTAGACAGAGACAGAGACAGAGACAGAGACAGACAGAGACAGAAACAGACAGAGACAGAAACAGACAGAGACAGAAACAGACAGAGACAGAAACAGACAGAGACAGAGGCAGAGACAGACAGAGACAGAGACAGACAGAGACAGAGACAGAGACAGAGACAGACAGAGACAGAGACAGACAGAGACAGAGGCAGACAGAGACAGACAGAGACAGAGACAGACAGAGACAGACAGAGACAGACAGAGACAGAGGCAGACAGTGACAGAGACTGTCAGAGACAGACAGAGACAGAGACAGAGATGGATACAGACAGGGACAGACACAGACAGAGACAGGGGCAGAGGTAGACAGAGACAGAGACAGAGACAGACAGAGACAGAAACAGACAGAGGCAGAGGTAGACAGAGACAGAGACAGAGGCAGAGACGGAGGCAGAGACAGAGACAGAGACGGAGGCAGAGACAGCGGCAGAGGCAGAGGCAGAGGCAGAGGCGGACAGAGACGGAGACACAGGCAGAGACAGAGACAGGGGCAGAGACAGAGACAGAGACAGAGACAGACAGAGACAGAGACAGAGACTGACAGAGACAGAGACAGAGACAGAGGCAGACAGAGACAGAGACAGACAGAGACAGAGACAGACAGAGACAGACAGAGACAGAGACAGACAGAGACAGACAGAGACAGAGGCAGACAGTGACAGAGACTGTCAGAGACAGACAGAGACAGAGACAGAGATGGATACAGACAGGG
>NC_134984.1:1127500-1130000 GCF_050947335.1 Megachile rotundata
ACAGAGACAGACAGAGACAGACAGAGACAGAGACAGACAGAGACAGAGACAGACACAGACAGAGACAGAGACAGACAGAGACAGAGACAGACAGAGACAGAGACAGACAGAGACAGAGACAGACAGAGACAGAGACAGACAGAGACAGAGACAGACAGAGACAGAGACAGACAGAGACAGACAGAGACAGACAGAGACAGACAGAGACAGACAGAGACAGAGACAGACAGAGACAGAGACAGACAGAGACAGACAGTGACAGAGACAGACAGAGACAGAGACAGACAGAGACAGAGACAGACAGAGACAGAGATAGACAGAGACAGACAGAGACAGACAGAGGCAGAGACAGACAGAGACAGAGACAGACAGAGACAGAGACAGACAGAGACAGAGACAGACAGAGACAGAGACAGACAGAGACAGAGACAGACAGAGACAGAGACAGACAGAGACAGAGACAGACAGAGACAGACAGAGGCAGAGACAGACAGAGACAGAGACAGACAGAGACAGACAGTGACAGAGACAGACAGAGTCAGAGACAGACAGAGACAGACAGAGACAGAGATAGACAGAGACAGACAGAGACAGACAGAGGCAGAGACAGACAGAGACAGAGACAGACAGAGACAGAGACAGGCAGAGACAGAGACAGACAGAGACAGAGACAGGCAGAGACAGAGACAGACAGAGACAGAGACAGAGACAGAGACAGACAGAGACAGACAGAGACAGAGACAGAGACAGAGACAGAGACAGAGACAGAGACAGAGACAGACAGAGACAGAGACAGACAGAGACAGAGACAGACAGAGACAGAGACAGACAGAGACAGAGACAGACAGAGGCAGAGACAGACAGATACAGAGACAGACAGAGACAGAGGCAGACAGAGACAGACAGAGACAGAGACAGACAGAGACAGACAGAGACAGAGACAGACAGAGACAGGGACAGACAGAGGCAGAGACAGACAGAGACAGAGACAGACAGAGACAGAGACAGACAGAGACAGACAGAGACAGACAGAGACAGAGACAGAGACAGACAGAGACAGAGACAGACAGAGACAGAGCCAGACAGAGACAGAGACAGACAGAGACAGACAGAGACAGACAGAGACAGAGACAGACAGAGACAGAGACAGACAGAGACAGAGACAGACAGAGACAGAGACAGACAGAGACAGAGACAGACAGAGACAGACAGAGACAGACAGAGACAGACAGAGACAGACAGAGACAGACAGAGACATACAGAGACAGAGACAGACAGAGACAGAGACAGACAGAGACAGAGACAGACAGAGACAGAGACAGAGACAGAGACAGACAGAGACAGAGACAGACAGAGACAGAGACAGACAGAGACAGAGACAGACAGAGACAGAGACAGACAGAGACAGACAGAGACAGACAGAGACAGAGACAGACACAGAGAGAGACAGACAGAGACAGGGACAGACAGAGACAGGGACAGACAGAGACAGAGACAGACAGAGACAGAGACAGACAGAGACAGAGATAGACAGAGACAGACAGAGACAGACAGAGGCAGAGACAGACAGAGGCAGAGACAGACAGAGACAGAGACAGACAGAGACAGAGACAGACAGAGACAGAGGCAGACAGAGACAGACAGAGACAGAGACAGACAGAGACAGACAGAGACAGAGGCAGAGAGTGACAGAGTCTGTCAGAGACAGACAGAGACAGAGACAGAGATGGATACAGACAGGGACAGACACAGACAGAGACAGGGGCAGAGGTAGACAGAGACAGAGACAGAGACAGAGACAGACAGAGACAGAAACAGACAGAGACAGAGGCAGAGACAGACAGAGACAGAGACAGACAGAGACAGAGACAGAGACAGAGACAGACAGAGACAGAGACAGACAGAGACAGAGGCAGACAGAGACAGACAGAGACAGAGACAGACAGAGACAGACAGAGACAGAGGCAGACAGTGACAGAGACTGTCAGAGACAGACAGAGACAGAGACAGAGATGGATACAGACAGGGACAGACACAGACAGAGACAGGGGCAGCGGTAGACAGAGACAGAGACAGAGACAGACAGAGACAGAAACAGACAGAGGCAGAGGTAGACAGAGACAGAGACAGATGCAGAGACGGAGGCAGAGACAGAGACAGAGACAGAGGCAGAGTCAGCGGCAGAGGCAGAGGCAGAGGCGGACAGAGACGGAGACACAGGCAGAGACAGAGACAGGGGCAGAGACAGAGACAGAGACAGAGACAGACAGAGACAGAGACAGAGACTGACAGAGACAGAGACAGAGACAGAGACAGAGACAGAGACAGAGGCAGACAGAGACAGAGACAGACAGAGACAGAGACAGACAGAGACAGACAGAGACAGAGACAGACAGAGACAGACAGAGACAGAGGCAGACAGTGACAGAGACTGTCAGAGACAGACAGAGACAGAGACAGAGATGGATACAGACAGGGACAGACACAGACAGAGACAGGG
>NC_134984.1:1135000-1137500 GCF_050947335.1 Megachile rotundata
ACAGACAGAGACAGAGACAGACAGAGACAGAGGCAGACAGAGACAGACAGAGACAGAGACAGACAGAGACAGACAGAGACAGAGGCAGAGAGTGACAGAGTCTGTCAGAGACAGACAGAGACAGAGACAGAGATGGATACAGACAGGGACAGACACAGACAGAGACAGGGGCAGAGGTGGACAGAGACAGAGACAGAGACAGAGACAGACAGAGACAGAAACAGACAGAGACAGAGGCAGAGACAGACAGAGACAGAGACAGACAGAGACAGAGACAGAGACAGAGACAGAGACAGACAGAGACAGAGACAGACAGAGACAGAGACAGACAGAGACAGAGACAGACAGAGACAGACAGAGACAGACAGAGACAGAGGCAGACAGTGACAGAGACTGTCAGAGACAGACAGAGACAGAGACAGAGATGGATACAGACAGGGACAGACACAGACAGAGACAGGG
Source organism: Megachile rotundata (assembly GCF_050947335.1). Classification (NCBI taxonomy): domain Eukaryota; kingdom Metazoa; phylum Arthropoda; class Insecta; order Hymenoptera; family Megachilidae; genus Megachile; species Megachile rotundata. Next base: position 1,135,463 of record NC_134984.1, read on the forward strand.
GCAGCGGTAGACAGAGACAGAGACAGAGACAGACAGAGACAGAAACAGACAGAGGCAGAGGTAGACAGAGACAGAGACAGATGCAGAGACGGAGGCAGAGACAGAGACAGAGACGGAGGCAGAGTCAGCGGCAGAGGCAGAGGCAGAGGCGGACAGAGACGGAGACACAGGCAGAGACAGAGACAGGGGCAGAGACAGAGACAGAGACAGAGACAGACAGAGACAGAGACAGAGACTGACAGAGACAGAGACAGAGACAGAGACAGAGACAGAGACAGAGGCAGACAGAGACAGAGACAGACAGAGACAGAGACAGACAGAGACAGAGACAGACAGAGACAGACAGAGACAGAGACAGACAGAGACAGACAGAGACAGAGGCAGACAGTGACAGAGACTGTCAGAGACAGACAGAGACAGAGACAGAGATGGATACAGACAGGGACAGACACAGACAGAGACAGGGGCAGAGGTAGACAGAGACAGAGACAGAGACAGACAGAGACAGAAACAGACAGAGGCAGAAACAGACAGAGACAGAGGCAGAGGTAGACAGAGACAGAGACAGAGGCAGAGACGGAGGCAGAGACAGAGACAGGGGCAGAGACAGAGACAGAAACAGAGACAGAGACAGACAGAGACAGAGACAGACAGAGACAGAGGCAGACAGAGACAGAGACAGACAGAGACAGAGACAGACAGAGACAGACAGAGACGGAGACAGACAGAGGCAGAGACAGACAGAGACAGAGACAGACAGAGACAGAGACAGACAGAGACAGAGACAGACAGAGACAGACAGAGACAGAGACAGACAGAGACAGACAGAGACAGAGGCAGACAGTGACAGAGACTGTCAGAGACAGACAGAGACAGAGACAGAGATGGATACAGACAGGGACAGACACAGACAGAGACAGGGGCAGAGGTAGACAGAGACAGAGACAGAGACAGAGACAGACAGAGACAGAAACAGACAGAGACAGAAACAGACAGAGACAGAGGCAGAGACAGACAGAGACAGAGACAGACAGAGACAGAGACAGACAGAGACAGACAGAGACAGAGGCAGACAGTGACAGAGACTGTCAGAGACGGACAGAGACAGAGACAGAGATGGATACAGACAGGGACAGACACAGACAGAGACAGGGGCAGAGGTAGACAGAGACAGAGACAGAGACAGAGACAGACAGAGACAGAAACAGACAGAGGCAGAGGAAGACAGAGACAGAGACGGAGGCAGAGACGGAGACAGAGACAGAGGCAGAGACAGCGGCAGAGGCAGAGGCAGAGGCGGACAGAGACGGAGACACAGGCAGAGACAGAGACAGGGGCAGAGACAGAGACAGAGACAGAGACCGACAGAGACAGAGACAGAGACTGACAGAGACAGAGACAGAGACAGAGACAGAGACAGAGACAGAGACAGACAGAGACAGAGACAGGGACAAACACAGACAGAGACAGACAGAGACAGAGACAGACAGAGACAGACAGAGACAGAGACAGACAGAGACAGACAGAGACAGAGGCAGACAGTGACAGAGACTGTCAGAGACAGACAGAGACAGAGACAGAGATGGATACAGACAGGGACAGACACAGACAGAGACAGGGGCAGAGGTAGACAGAGACAGAGACAGAGACAGACAGAGACAGAAACAGACAGAGGCAGAAACAGACAGAGACAGAGGCAGAGGTAGACAGAGACAGACACAGAGGCAGAGACGGAGGCAGAGACAGAGACAGGGGCAGAGACAGAGACAGAGACAGAGACAGACAGAGACAGAGACAGACAGAGACAGAGACAGACAGAGACAGAGACAGACAGAGACAGAGACAGACAGAGACAGAGACAGACAGAGACAGAGACAGACAGAGACAGAGACAGACAGAGACAGAGACAGACAGAGACAGAGACAGACAGAGACAGAGACAGACAGAGACAGAGACAGACAGAGACAGAGACAGACAGAGACAGAGACAGACAGAGACAGAGACAGACAGAGACAGACAGAGACAGAGACAGACAGAG
>NC_134984.1:1147500-1152500 GCF_050947335.1 Megachile rotundata
AGAGACAGACAGAGACAGAGACAGACAGAGACAGGGACAGACAGAGACAGAGACAGACAGAGACAGACAGTGACAGAGACAGACAGAGACAGAGACAGACAGAGACAGAGATAGACAGAGACAGACAGAGACAGACAGAGGCAGAGACAGGCAGAGACAGAGACAGACAGAGACAGAGACAGACAGAGACAGAGACAGACAGAGACAGAGGCAGACAGAGACAGACAGAGACAGAGACAGACAGAGACAGACAGAGACAGAGGCAGACAGTGACAGAGACTGTCAGAGACAGACAGAGACAGAGACAGAGATGGATACAGACAGGGACAGACACAGACAGAGACAGGGGCAGAGGTAGACAGAGACAGAGACAGAGACAGAGACAGACAGAGACAGAAACAGACAGAGACAGAAACAGACAGAGACAGAAACAGACAGAGACAGAAACAGACAGAGACAGAGGCAGAGACAGACAGAGACAGAGACAGACAGAGACAGAGACAGAGACAGAGACAGACAGAGACAGAGACAGACAGAGACAGAGGCAGACAGAGACAGACAGAGACAGAGACAGACAGAGACAGACAGAGACAGACAGAGACAGAGGCAGACAGTGACAGAGACTGTCAGAGACAGACAGAGACAGAGACAGAGATGGATACAGACAGGGACAGACACAGACAGAGACAGGGGCAGAGGTAGACAGAGACAGAGACAGAGACAGACAGAGACAGAAACAGACAGAGGCAGAGGTAGACAGAGACAGAGACAGAGGCAGAGACGGAGGCAGAGACAGAGACAGAGACGGAGGCAGAGACAGCGGCAGAGGCAGAGGCAGAGGCAGAGGCGGACAGAGACGGAGACACAGGCAGAGACAGAGACAGGGGCAGAGACAGAGACAGAGACAGAGACAGACAGAGACAGAGACAGAGACTGACAGAGACAGAGACAGAGACAGAGGCAGACAGAGACAGAGACAGACAGAGACAGAGACAGACAGAGACAGACAGAGACAGAGACAGACAGAGACAGACAGAGACAGAGGCAGACAGTGACAGAGACTGTCAGAGACAGACAGAGACAGAGACAGAGATGGATACAGACAGGGAGAGACACAGACAGAGACAGGGGCAGAGGTAGACAGAGACAGAGACAGAGACAGACAGAGACAGAAACAGACAGAGGCAGAAACAGACAGAGACAGAGGCAGAGGTAGACAGAGACAGAGACAGAGGCAGAGACGGAGGCAGAGACAGAGACAGACAGAGACAGAGACAGACAGAGACAGAGACAGAGACAGACAGAGACAGAGACAGACAGAGACAGAGACAGACAGAGACAGAGGCAGACAGAGACAGACAGAGACAGAGACAGACAGAGACAGAGACAGACAGAGACAGACAGAGACAGAGGCAGACAGTGACAGAGACTGTCAGAGACAGACAGAGACAGAGACAGAGATGGATACAGACAGGGACAGACACAGACAGAGACAGGGGCAGAGGTAGACAGAGACAGAGACAGAGACAGAGACAGACAGAGACAGAAACAGACAGAGACAGAAACAGACAGAGACAGAGGCAGAGACAGACAGAGACAGAGACAGACAGAGACAGAGACAGAGACAGAGACAGAGACAGACAGAGACAGAGACAGACAGAGACAGAGGCAGACAGAGACAGACAGAGACAGAGACAGACAGAGACAGACAGAGACAGACAGAGACAGAGGCAGACAGTGACAGAGACTGTCAGAGACAGACAGAGACAGAGACAGAGACGGATACAGACAGGGACAGACACAGACAGAGACAGGGGCAGAGGTAGACAGAGACAGAGACACAGACAGACAGAGACAGAAACAGACAGAGGCAGAGGTAGACAGAGACAGAGACAGAGGCAGAGACGGAGGCAGAGACAGAGACAGAGACAGAGGCAGAGGCAGAGACAGCGGCAGAGGCAGAGGCAGAGGCAGAGGCAGACAGAGGCAGAGACGGAGGCAGAGACAGAGACAGACAGAGACAGAGACAGACAGAGACAGAGACAGACAGAGGCAGAGACAGACAGAGGCAGAGACAGACAGAGACAGAGACAGACAGAGACAGACAGTGACAGAGACAGACAGAGACAGAGACAGACAGAGACAGAGACAGACAGAGACAGAGACAGACAGAGATAGAGATAGACAGAGACAGACAGAGACAAACAGAGGCAGAGACAGACAGAGACAGAGACAGACGGAGACAGAGACAGACAGAGACAGAGACAGACAGAGACAGAGACAGAGACAGAGACAGACAGAGACAGAGACAGACAGAGACAGAGACAGACAGAGACAGAGACAGACAGAGACAGAGACAGACAGAGACAGAGACAGACAGAGACAGAGACAGACAGAGACAGAGACAGACAGAGACAGAGACAGACAGAGACAGAGACAGACAGATACAGAGACAGACAGAGACAGAGACAGAGACAGACAGAGACAGAGACAGACGGAGACAGAGACAGGCAGAGACAGAGACAGACAGAGACAGAGACAGAGACAGACAGAGACAGAGACAGACAGAGACAGAGACAGACAGAGACAGAGACAGACCGAGACATACAGAGACAGACAGAGACAGAGACAGACAGAGACAGAGACAGACAGAGACAGAGACAGACAGAGACAGAGACAGACAGAGACAGAGACAGAGACAGACAGAGACAGAGACAGAGACAGACAGAGACAGAGACAGACAGAGACAGAGACAGACAGAGACAGAGACAGACAGAGACAGACAGAGACAGACAGAGACAGAGACAGACAGAGACAGACAGAGACAGATACAGACAGAGACAGAGACAGACGGAGACAGAGACAGACAGAGACAGAGACAGAGACAGACAGAGACAGAGACAGACAGAGACAGAGCCAGACAGAGACAGAGCCACACAGAGACAGACAGAGACAGAGCCGGAGAGAGACAGACAGAGACAGAGACGGACAGAGACAGAGACAGACAGAGACAGAGACAGACAGAGACATACAGAGACAGACAGAGACAGAGACAGACAGAGACAGAGACAGACAGAGACAGAGACAGACAGAGACAGACAGTGACAGAGACAGAGATGGATACAGACAGGGACAGACACAGACAGAGACAGGGGCAGAGGTAGACAGAGACAGAGACAGAGACAGACAGAGACAGAAACAGACAGAGACAGAAACAGACAGAGACAGGGGCAGAGACAGACAGAGACAGAGACAGACAGAGACAGAGACAGAGACAGACAGAGACAGAGGCAGACAGAGACAGACAGAGACAGACAGAGACAGACAGAGACAGAGGCAGACAGTGACAGAGACTGTCAGAGACAGACAGAGACAGAGACAGAGATGGATACAGACAGGGACAGACACAGACAGAGACAGGGGCAGATGTAGACAGAGACAGAGACAGAGACAGACAGAGACAGAAACAGACAGAGGCAGAGGTAGACAGAGACAGACACAGAGGCAGAGACGGAGGCAGAGACAGAGACAGGGGCAGAGACAGAGACAGAGACAGAGACAGACAGAGACAGAGACAGACAGAGACAGAGACAGACAGAGACAGACAGAGACAGAGACAGACAGAGACAGAGACAGACAGAGACAGAGACAGACAGAGACAGAGACAGACAGAGACAGAGACAGACAGAGACAGACAGAGACAGAGACAGACAGAGGCAGAGACAGACAGAGACAGAGACAGACAGAGACAGACTGTGACAGAGACAGACAGAGACAGAGACAGACAGAGAAAGCGACAGACAGAGACAGAGATAGACAGAGACAGACAGAGACAGACAGAGGCAGAGACAGACAGAGACAGAGACAGACAGAGACAGAGACAGACAGAGGCAGAGACAGACAGAGACAGACAGAGACAGAGACAGACAGAGTCAGAGACAGACAGAGGCAGAGACAGACAGAGACAGAGACAGACAGAGACAGAGACAGACGGAGACAGAGACAGACAGAGACAGAGACAGAGACAGACAGAGACAGAGACAGACAGAGACAGAGACAGACAGAGACAGAGACGGACAGAGACAGAGACAGACAGAGACAGAGACAGACAGAGACAGAGACAGACAGAGACAGAGACAGACAGAGACAGACAGAGACAGACAGAGGCAGAGACAGACAGAGACAGAGACAGACAGAGACAGACAGAGACAGACAGAGACAGACAGGGACAGACAGAGACAGAGACAGACAGAGACAGAGACAGACAGAGACAGAGACAGACAGAAACAGACAGAGACAGACAGAGACAGAGACAGACAGAGACAGAGACAGACAGAGACAGACAGAGACAGACAGAGACAGACAGAGACAGAGACAGACAGAGACAGAGACAGACACAGACAGAGACAGAGACAGACAGAGACAGAGACAGACAGAGACAGACAGAGACAGAGACAGACAGAGACAGAGACAGACAGAGACAGAGACAGACAGAGACAGAGACAGACAGAGACAGAGACAGACAGAGACAGACAGAGACAGACAGAGACAGACAGAGACAGACAGAGACAGACAGAGACAGAGACAGACACAGAGAGAGACAGACACAGAGAGAGACAGACAGAGACAGGGACAGACAGAGACAGGGACAGACAGAGACAGAGACAGACAGAGACAGAAACAGACAGAGACAGAAACAGACAGAGACAGAAACAGACAGAGACAGAGGCAGAGACAGACAGAGACAGAGACAGACAGAGACAGAGACAGAGACAGAGACAGACAGAGACAGAGACAGAGACAGACAGAGACAGAGGCAGACAGAGACAGACAGAGACAGAGACAGACAGAGACAGACAGAGACAGACAGAGACAGAGGCAGACAGTGACAGAGTCTGTCAGAGACAGACAGAGACAGAGACAGAGATGGATACAGACAGGGACAGACACAGACAGAGACAGGGGCAGAGGTAGACAGAGACAGAGACAGAGACAGACAG
>NC_134984.1:1157500-1160000 GCF_050947335.1 Megachile rotundata
ACAGACAGAGGCAGAGGTAGACAGAGACAGAGACAGAGGCAGAGACGGAGGCAGAGACAGAGACAGAGACAGAGGCAGAGGCAGAGACAGCGGCAGAGGCAGAGGCAGAGGCAGAGGCAGACAGAGGCAGAGACGGAGGCAGAGACAGAGACAGACAGAGACAGAGACAGACAGAGACAGAGACAGACAGAGGCAGAGACAGACAGAGACAGAGACAGACAGAGACAGACAGTGACAGAGACAGACAGAGACAGAGACAGACAGAGACAGAGACAGACAGAGACAGAGACAGACAGAGATAGAGATAGACAGAGACAGACAGAGACAAACAGAGGCAGAGACAGACAGAGACAGAGACAGACGGAGACAGAGACAGACAGAGACAGAGACAGACAGAGACAGAGACAGAGACAGAGACAGACAGAGACAGAGACAGACAGAGACAGAGACAGACAGAGACAGAGACAGACAGAGACAGAGACAGACAGAGACAGAGACAGACAGAGACAGAGACAGACAGAGACAGAGACAGACAGAGACAGAGACAGACAGAGACAGAGACAGACAGATACAGAGACAGACAGAGACAGAGACAGAGACAGACAGAGACAGAGACAGACGGAGACAGAGACAGGCAGAGACAGAGACAGACAGAGACAGAGACAGAGACAGACAGAGACAGAGACAGACAGAGACAGAGACAGACAGAGACAGAGACAGACCGAGACATACAGAGACAGACAGAGACAGAGACAGACAGAGACAGAGACAGACAGAGACAGAGACAGACAGAGACAGAGACAGACAGAGACAGAGACAGAGACAGACAGAGACAGAGACAGAGACAGACAGAGACAGAGACAGACAGAGACAGAGACAGACAGAGACAGAGACAGACAGAGACAGACAGAGACAGACAGAGACAGAGACAGACAGAGACAGACAGAGACAGATACAGACAGAGACAGAGACAGACGGAGACAGAGACAGACAGAGACAGAGACAGAGACAGACAGAGACAGAGACAGACAGAGACAGAGCCAGACAGAGACAGAGCCACACAGAGACAGACAGAGACAGAGCCGGAGAGAGACAGACAGAGACAGAGACGGACAGAGACAGAGACAGACAGAGACAGAGACAGACAGAGACATACAGAGACAGACAGAGACAGAGACAGACAGAGACAGAGACAGACAGAGACAGAGACAGACAGAGACAGACAGTGACAGAGACAGAGATGGATACAGACAGGGACAGACACAGACAGAGACAGGGGCAGAGGTAGACAGAGACAGAGACAGAGACAGACAGAGACAGAAACAGACAGAGACAGAAACAGACAGAGACAGGGGCAGAGACAGACAGAGACAGAGACAGACAGAGACAGAGACAGAGACAGACAGAGACAGAGGCAGACAGAGACAGACAGAGACAGACAGAGACAGACAGAGACAGAGGCAGACAGTGACAGAGACTGTCAGAGACAGACAGAGACAGAGACAGAGATGGATACAGACAGGGACAGACACAGACAGAGACAGGGGCAGATGTAGACAGAGACAGAGACAGAGACAGACAGAGACAGAAACAGACAGAGGCAGAGGTAGACAGAGACAGACACAGAGGCAGAGACGGAGGCAGAGACAGAGACAGGGGCAGAGACAGAGACAGAGACAGAGACAGACAGAGACAGAGACAGACAGAGACAGAGACAGACAGAGACAGACAGAGACAGAGACAGACAGAGACAGAGACAGACAGAGACAGAGACAGACAGAGACAGAGACAGACAGAGACAGAGACAGACAGAGACAGAGACAGACAGAGACAGACAGAGACAGAGACAGACAGAGGCAGAGACAGACAGAGACAGAGACAGACAGAGACAGACTGTGACAGAGACAGACAGAGACAGAGACAGACAGAGAAAGCGACAGACAGAGACAGAGATAGACAGAGACAGACAGAGACAGACAGAGGCAGAGACAGACAGAGACAGAGACAGACAGAGACAGAGACAGACAGAGGCAGAGACAGACAGAGACAGACAGAGACAGAGACAGACAGAGTCAGAGACAGACAGAGGCAGAGACAGACAGAGACAGAGACAGACAGAGACAGAGACAGACGGAGACAGAGACAGACAGAGACAGAGACAGAGACAGACAGAGACAGAGACAGACAGAGACAGAGACAGACAGAGACAGAGACGGACAGAGACAGAGACAGACAGAGACAGAGACAGACAGAGACAGAGACAGACAGAGACAGAGACAGACAGAGACAGACAGAGACAGACAGAGGCAGAGACAGACAGAGACAGAGACAGACAGAGACAGACAGAGACAGACAGAGACAGACAGGGACAGACAGAGACAGAGACAGACAGAGACAGAGACAGACAGAGACAGAGACAGACAGAAACAGACAGAGACAGACAGAGACAGAGACAGACAGAGACAGAGACAGACAGAGACAGACAGAGACAGACAGAGAC
>NC_134984.1:1165000-1172500 GCF_050947335.1 Megachile rotundata
ACAGACAGAGACAGAGACAGACACAGACAGAGACAGAGACAGACAGAGACAGAGACAGACAGAGACAGAGACAGACAGAGACAGAGACAGACAGAGACAGAGACAGACAGAGACAGAGACAGACAGAGACAGAGACAGACAGAGACAGACAGAGACAGACAGAGACAGACAGAGACAGACAGAGACAGAGACAGACAGAGACAGAGACAGACAGAGACAGACAGTGACAGAGACAGACAGAGACAGAGACAGACAGAGACAGAGACAGACAGAGACAGAGATAGACAGAGACAGACAGAGACAGACAGAGGCAGAGACAGACAGAGACAGAGACAGACAGAGACAGAGACAGACAGAGACAGAGACAGACAGAGACAGAGACAGACAGAGACAGAGACAGACAGAGACAGAGACAGACAGAGACAGAGACAGACAGAGACAGACAGAGGCAGAGACAGACAGAGACAGAGACAGACAGAGACAGACAGTGACAGAGACAGACAGAGTCAGAGACAGACAGAGACAGACAGAGACAGAGATAGACAGAGACAGACAGAGACAGACAGAGGCAGAGACAGACAGAGACAGAGACAGACAGAGACAGAGACAGGCAGAGACAGAGACAGACAGAGACAGAGACAGGCAGAGACAGAGACAGACAGAGACAGAGACAGAGACAGAGACAGACAGAGACAGACAGAGACAGAGACAGAGACAGAGACAGAGACAGAGACAGAGACAGAGACAGACAGAGACAGAGACAGACAGAGACAGAGACAGACAGAGACAGAGACAGACAGAGACAGAGACAGACAGAGGCAGAGACAGACAGATACAGAGACAGACAGAGACAGAGGCAGACAGAGACAGACAGAGACAGAGACAGACAGAGACAGACAGAGACAGAGACAGACAGAGACAGGGACAGACAGAGGCAGAGACAGACAGAGACAGAGACAGACAGAGACAGAGACAGACAGAGACAGACAGAGACAGACAGAGACAGAGACAGAGACAGACAGAGACAGAGACAGACAGAGACAGAGCCAGACAGAGACAGAGACAGACAGAGACAGACAGAGACAGACAGAGACAGAGACAGACAGAGACAGAGACAGACAGAGACAGAGACAGACAGAGACAGAGACAGACAGAGACAGACAGAGACAGACAGAGACAGACAGAGACAGACAGAGACAGACAGAGACATACAGAGACAGAGACAGACAGAGACAGAGACAGACAGAGACAGAGACAGACAGAGACAGAGACAGAGACAGAGACAGACAGAGACAGAGACAGACAGAGACAGAGACAGACAGAGACAGAGACAGACAGAGACAGAGACAGACAGAGACAGACAGAGACAGACAGAGACAGAGACAGACACAGAGAGAGACAGACAGAGACAGGGACAGACAGAGACAGGGACAGACAGAGACAGAGACAGACAGAGACAGAGACAGACAGAGACAGAGATAGACAGAGACAGACAGAGACAGACAGAGGCAGAGACAGACAGAGGCAGAGACAGACAGAGACAGAGACAGACAGAGACAGAGACAGACAGAGACAGAGGCAGACAGAGACAGACAGAGACAGAGACAGACAGAGACAGACAGAGACAGACAGAGACAGAGGCAGAGAGTGACAGAGTCTGTCAGAGACAGACAGAGACAGAGACAGAGATGGATACAGACAGGGACAGACACAGACAGAGACAGGGGCAGAGGTAGACAGAGACAGAGACAGAGACAGAGACAGACAGAGACAGAAACAGACAGAGACAGAGGCAGAGACAGACAGAGACAGAGACAGACAGAGACAGAGACAGAGACAGAGACAGACAGAGACAGAGACAGACAGAGACAGAGGCAGACAGAGACAGACAGAGACAGAGACAGACAGAGACAGACAGAGACAGAGGCAGACAGTGACAGAGACTGTCAGAGACAGACAGAGACAGAGACAGAGATGGATACAGACAGGGACAGACACAGACAGAGACAGGGGCAGCGGTAGACAGAGACAGAGACAGAGACAGACAGAGACAGAAACAGACAGAGGCAGAGGTAGACAGAGACAGAGACAGATGCAGAGACGGAGGCAGAGACAGAGACAGAGACAGAGGCAGAGTCAGCGGCAGAGGCAGAGGCAGAGGCGGACAGAGACGGAGACACAGGCAGAGACAGAGACAGGGGCAGAGACAGAGACAGAGACAGAGACAGACAGAGACAGAGACAGAGACTGACAGAGACAGAGACAGAGACAGAGACAGAGACAGAGACAGAGGCAGACAGAGACAGAGACAGACAGAGACAGAGACAGACAGAGACAGACAGAGACAGAGACAGACAGAGACAGACAGAGACAGAGGCAGACAGTGACAGAGACTGTCAGAGACAGACAGAGACAGAGACAGAGATGGATACAGACAGGGACAGACACAGACAGAGACAGGGGCAGAGGTAGACAGAGACAGAGACAGAGACAGACAGAGACAGAAACAGACAGAGGCAGAAACAGACAGAGACAGAGGCAGAGGTAGACAGAGACAGAGACAGAGGCAGAGACGGAGGCAGAGACAGAGACAGGGGCAGAGACAGAGACAGAGACAGAGACAGACAGAGACAGAGACAGACAGAGACAGAGGCAGACAGAGACAGAGACAGACAGAGACAGAGACAGACAGAGACAGACAGAGACGGAGACAGACAGAGGCAGAGACAGACAGAGACAGAGACAGACAGAGACAGAGACAGACAGAGACAGAGACAGACAGAGACAGACAGAGACAGAGACAGACAGAGACAGACAGAGACAGAGGCAGACAGTGACAGAGACTGTCAGAGACAGACAGAGACAGAGACAGAGATGGATACAGACAGGGACAGACACAGACAGAGACAGGGGCAGAGGTAGACAGAGACAGAGACAGAGACAGAGACAGACAGAGACAGAAACAGACAGAGCCAGAAACAGACAGAGACAGAGGCAGAGACAGACAGAGACAGAGACAGACAGAGACAGAGACAGACAGAGACAGACAGAGACAGAGGCAGACAGTGACAGAGACTGTCAGAGACGGACAGAGACAGAGACAGAGATGGATACAGACAGGGACAGACACAGACAGAGACAGGGGCAGAGGTAGACAGAGACAGAGACAGAGACAGAGACAGACAGAGACAGAAACAGACAGAGGCAGAGGAAGACAGAGACAGAGACGGAGGCAGAGACGGAGACAGAGACAGAGGCAGAGACAGCGGCAGAGGCAGAGGCAGAGGCGGACAGAGACGGAGACACAGGCAGAGACAGAGACAGGGGCAGAGACAGAGACAGAGACAGAGACCGACAGAGACAGAGACAGAGACTGACAGAGACAGAGACAGAGACAGAGACAGAGACAGAGACAGACAGAGACAGAGACAGGGACAAACACAGACAGAGACAGACAGAGACAGAGACAGACAGAGACAGACAGAGACAGAGACAGACAGAGACAGACAGAGACAGAGGCAGACAGTGACAGAGACTGTCAGAGACAGACAGAGACAGAGACAGAGATGGATACAGACAGGGACAGACACAGACAGAGACAGGGGCAGAGGTAGACAGAGACAGAGACAGAGACAGACAGAGACAGAAACAGACAGAGGCAGAAACAGACAGAGACAGAGGCAGAGGTAGACAGAGACAGACACAGAGGCAGAGACGGAGGCAGAGACAGAGACAGGGGCAGAGACAGAGACAGAGACAGAGACAGACAGAGACAGAGACAGACAGAGACAGAGACAGACAGAGACAGAGACAGACAGAGACAGAGACAGACAGAGACAGAGACAGACAGAGACAGAGACAGACAGAGACAGAGACAGACAGAGACAGAGACAGACAGAGACAGAGACAGACACAGACAGAGACAGACAGAGACAGACAGAGACAGAGACAGACAGAGGCAGAGACAGACAGAGACAGAGACAGACAGAGACAGACAGTGACAGAGACAGACAGAGACAGAGACAGACAGAGACAGAGACAGAGACAGACAGAGACAGAGATAGACAGAGACAGACAGAGACAGACAGAGGCAGAGACAGACAGAGACAGAGACAGACAGAGACAGAGACAGACAGAGACAGAGACAGACAGAGACAGAGACAGGCAGAGACAGAGACAGACAGAGACAGAGACAGAGACAGAGACAGAGACAGACAGAGACAGACAGAGACAGAGACAGAGACAGAGACAGAGACAGAGACAGAGACAGAGACAGACAGAGACAGAGACAGACAGAGACAGAGACAGACAGAGACAGAGACAGACAGAGGCAGAGACAGACAGATACAGAGACAGACAGAGACAGAGGCAGACAGAGACAGACAGAGACAGAGACAGACAGAGACAGACAGAGACAGAGACAGACAGAGACAGGGACAGACAGAGGCAGAGACAGACAGAGACAGAGACAGACAGAGACAGAGACAGACGGAGACAGAGACAGACAGAGACAGAGACAGAGACAGACAGAGACAGAGACAGACAGAGACAGACAGAGACAGACAGAGACAGAGACAGAGACAGACAGAGACAGAGACAGACAGAGACAGAGACAGAGACAGACAGAGACAGAGACAGACAGAGACAGACAGAGACAGACAGAGACAGAGACAGACAGAGACAGAGACAGACAGAGACAGAGACAGACAGAGACAGACAGAGACAGACAGAGACAGAGACAGAGACAGACAGAGACAGAGACAGACAGAGACAGACAGAGACAGAGACAGACAGAGACAGAGACAGACAGAGACAGACAGAGACAGACAGAGACAGAGACAGACAGAGACAGACAGAGACAGACAGAGACAGACAGAGACAGACAGAGACAGACAGAGACATACAGAGACAGAGACAGACAGAGACAGAGACAGACAGAGACAGAGACAGACAGAGACAGAGACAGAGACAGAGACAGAGACAGACAGAGACAGAGACAGACAGAGACAGAGACAGACAGAGACAGACAGAGACAGACAGAGACAGAGACAGACACAGAGAGAGACAGACAGAGACAGGGACAGACAGAGACAGGGACAGACAGAGACAGAGACAGACAGAGACAGAGACAGACAGAGACAGAGATAGACAGAGACAGACAGAGACAGACAGAGGCAGAGACAGGCAGAGACAGAGACAGACAGAGACAGAGACAGACAGAGACAGAGACAGACAGAGACAGAGGCAGACAGAGACAGACAGAGACAGAGACAGACAGAGACAGACAGAGACAGAGGCAGAGAGTGACAGAGTCTGTCAGAGACAGACAGAGACAGAGACAGAGATGGATACAGACAGGGACAGACACAGACAGAGACAGGGGCAGAGGTGGACAGAGACAGAGACAGAGACAGAGACAGACAGAGACAGAAACAGACAGAGACAGAGGCAGAGACAGACAGAGACAGAGACAGACAGAGACAGAGACAGAGACAGAGACAGAGACAGACAGAGACAGAGACAGACAGAGACAGAGGCAGACAGAGACAGACAGAGACAGAGACAGACAGAGACAGACAGAGACAGACAGAGACAGAGGCAGACAGTGACAGAGACTGTCAGAGACAGACAGAGACAGAGACAGAGATGGATACAGACAGGGACAGACACAGACAGAGACAGGGGCAGCGGTAGACAGAGACAGAGACAGAGACAGACAGAGACAGAAACAGACAGAGGCAGAGGTAGACAGAGACAGAGACAGATGCAGAGACGGAGGCAGAGACAGAGACAGAGACGGAGGCAGAGTCAGCGGCAGAGGCAGAGGCAGAGGCGGACAGAGACGGAGACACAGGCAGAGACAGAGACAGGGGCAGAGACAGAGACAGAGACAGAGACAGACAGAGACAGAGACAGAGACTGACAGAGACAGAGACAGAGACAGAGACAGAGACAGAGACAGAGACAGAGGCAGACAGAGACAGAGACAGACAGAGACAGAGACAGACAGAGACAGAGACAGACAGAGACAGACAGAGACAGAGACAGACAGAGACAGACAGAGACAGAGGCAGACAGTGACAGAGACTGTCAGAGACAGACAGAGACAGAGACAGAGATGGATACAGACAGGGACAGACACAGACAGAGACAGGGGCAGAGGTAGACAGAGACAGAGACAGAGACAGACAGAGACAGAAACAGACAGAGGCAGAAACAGACAGAGACAGAGGCAGAGGTAGACAGAGACAGAGACAGAGGCAGAGACGGAGGCAGAGACAGAGACAGGGGCAGAGACAGAGACAGAAACAGAGACAGAGACAGACAGAGACAGAGACAGACAGAGACAGAGGCAGACAGAGACAGAGACAGACAGAGACAGAGACAGACAGAGACAGACAGAGACGGAGACAGACAGAGGCAGAGACAGACAGAGACAGAGACAGACAGAGACAGAGACAGACAGAGACAGAGACAGACAGAGACAGACAGAGACAGAGACAGACAGAGACAGACAGAGACAGAGGCAGACAGTGACAGAGACTGTCAGAGACAGACAGAGACAGAGACAGAGATGGATACAGACAGGGACAGACACAGACAGAGACAGGGGCAGAGGTAGACAGAGACAGAGACAGAGACAGAGACAGACAGAGACAGAAACAGACAGAGACAGAAACAGACAGAGACAGAGGCAGAGACAGACAGAGACAGAGACAGACAGAGACAGAGACAGACAGAGACAGACAGAGACAGAGGCAGACAGTGACAGAGACTGTCAGAGACGGACAGAGACAGAGACAGAGATGGATACAGACAGGGACAGACACAGACAGAGACAGGGGCAGAGGTAGACAGAGACAGAGACAGAGACAGAGACAGACAGAGACAGAAACAGACAGAGGCAGAGGAAGACAGAGACAGAGACGGAGGCAGAGACGGATACAGAGACAGAGGCAGAGACAGCGGCAGAGGCAGAGGCAGAGGCGGACAGAGACGGAGACACAGGCAGAGACAGAGACAGGGGCAGAGACAGAGACAGAGACAGAGACCGACAGAGACAGAGACAGAGACTGACAGAGACAGAGACAGAGACAGAGACAGAGACAGAGACAGAGACAGACAGAGACAGAGACAGGGACAAACACAGACAGAGACAGACAGAGACAGAGACAGACAGAGACAGACAGAGACAGAGACAGACAGAGACAGACAGAGACAGAGGCAGACAGTGACAGAGACTGTCAGAGACAGACAGAGACAGAGACAGAGATGGATACAGACAGGGACAGACACAGACAGAGACAGGGGCAGAGGTAGACAGAGACAGAGACAGAGACAGACAGAGACAGAAACAGACAGAGGCAGAAACAGACAGAGACAGAGGCAGAGGTAGACAGAGACAGACACAGAGGCAGAGACGGAGGCAGAGACAGAGACAGGGGCAGAGACAGAGACAGAGACAGAGACAGACAGAGACAGAGACAGACAGAGACAGAG
>NC_134984.1:1197500-1200000 GCF_050947335.1 Megachile rotundata
AGAGACAGAGACAGAGATGGAGACAGACAGGGACAGACACAGACAGAGACAGGGGCAGAGGTAGACAGAGACAGAGACAGAGACAGACAGAGACAGAAACAGACAGAGGCAGAGGTAGACAGAGACAGAGACAGAGGCAGAGACGGAGGCAGAGACAGAGACAGAGACAGAGGCAGAGTCAGCGGCAGAGGCAGAGGCAGAGGCGGACAGAGACGGAGACACAGGCAGAGACAGAGACAGGGGCAGAGACAGAGGCAGAGACAGAGACAGACAGAGACAGAGACAGAGACTGACAGAGACAGAGACAGAGACAGAGACAGAGACAGAGACAGAGGCAGACAGAGACAGAGACAGACAGAGACAGACAGAGACAGACAGAGACAGAGACAGACAGAGACAGACAGAGACAGAGGCAGACAGTGACAGAGACTGTCAGAGACAGACAGAGACAGAGACAGAGATGGATACAGACAGGGACAGACACAGACAGAGACAGGGGCAGAGGTAGACAGAGACAGAGACAGAGACAGAGACAGACAGAGACAGAAACAGACAGAGACAGAAACAGACAGAGACAGAGGCAGAGACAGACAGAGACAGAGACAGACAGAGACAGAGACAGAGACAGAGACAGACAGAGACAGCGGCAGACAGAGACAGACAGAGACAGAGACAGACAGAGACAGACAGAGACAGAGGCAGACAGTGACAGAGGCTGTCAGAGACGGACAGAGACAGAGACAGAAATGGATACAGACAGGGACAGACACAGACAGAGACAGGGGCAGAGGTAGACAGAGACAGAGACAGAGACAGAGACAGACAGAGACAGAAACAGACAGAGGCAGAGGAAGACAGAGACAGAGACGGAGGCAGAGACGGAGACAGAGACAGAGGCAGAGACAGCGGCAGAGGCAGAGGCAGAGGCGGACAGAGACGGAGACACAGGCAGAGACAGAGACAGTGGCAGAGACAGAGACAGAGACAGAGACAGACAGAGACAGAGACAGAGACTGACAGAGACAGAGACAGAGACAGAGACAGAGACAGAGACAGACAGAGACAGAGACAGGGACAAACACAGACAGAGACAGACAGAGACAGAGACAGACAGAGACAGACAGAGACAGAGACAGACAGAGACAGACAGAGACAGAGGCAGACAGTGACAGAGACTGTCAGAGACAGACAGAGACAGAGACAGAGATGGATACAGACAGGGACAGACACAGACAGAGACAGGGGCAGAGGTAGACAGAGACAGAGACAGAGACAGACAGAGACAGAAACAGACAGAGGCAGAAACAGACAGAGACAGAGGCAGAGGTAGACAGAGACAGACACAGAGGCAGAGACGGAGGCAGAGACAGAGACAGGGGCAGAGACAGAGACAGAGACAGAGACAGACAGAGACAGAGACAGACAGAGACAGAGACAGACAGAGACAGAGACAGACAGAGACAGAGACAGACAGAGACAGAGACAGACAGAGACAGAGACAGACAGAGACAGAGACAGACAGAGACAGAGACAGACAGAGACAGAGACAGACAGAGACAGAGACAGACAGAGACAGAGACAGACAGAGACAGAGACAGACAGAGACAGAGACAGACAGAGACAGAGACAGACAGAGACAGAGACAGACAGAGGCAGAGACAGACAGAGACAGAGACAGACAGAGACAGACAGTGACAGAGACAGACAGAGACAGAGACAGACAGAGACAGAGACAGACAGAGACAGAGATAGACAGAGACAGACAGAGACAGACAGAGGCAGAGACAGACAGAGACAGAGACAGACAGAGACAGAGACAGACAGAGACAGAGACAGACAGAGACAGAGACAGGCAGAGACAGAGACAGACAGAGACAGAGACAGAGACAGAGACAGAGACAGAGACAGACAGAGACAGACAGAGACAGAGACAGAGACAGAGACAGAGACAGAGACAGAGACAGACAGAGACAGAGACAGACAGAGACAGAGACAGACAGAGGCAGAGACAGACAGATACAGAGACAGACAGAGACAGAGGCAGACAGAGACAGACAGAGACAGAGACAGACAGAGACAGACAGAGACAGAGACAGACAGAGACAGGGACAGACAGAGGCAGAGACAGACAGAGACAGAGACAGACAGAGACAGAGACAGACGGAGACAGAGACAGACAGAGACAGAGACAGAGACAGACAGAGACAGAGACAGACAGAGACAGACAGAGACAGACAGAGACAGAGACAGAGACAGACAGAGACAGAGACAGACAGAGACAGAGACAGACAGAGACAGAGACAGACAGAGACAGACAGAGACAGACAGAGACAGAGACAGACAGAGACAGAGACAGACAGAGACAGAGACAGACAGAGACAGAGACAGACAGAGACAGAGACAGACAGAGACAGACAGAGACAGAGACAGGGGCAGAGGTAGACAGAGACAGAGACAGAGACAGACAGAGACAGAAACAGACAGAGGCAGAAACAGACAG
>NC_134984.1:1212500-1215000 GCF_050947335.1 Megachile rotundata
AGAGACAGACAGAGACAGAGACAGACAGAGACAGAGACAGAGACAGACAGAGACAGACAGAGACAGAGACAGACAGAGACAGACAGAGACAGAGACAGAGACAGACAGAGACAGAGACAGGTAGAGACAGAGACACACAGAGACAGACAGAGACAGACAGAGACAGAGACAGACACATAGAGAGACAGACAGAGACAGGGACAGACAGAGAGGGGGACAGACAGAGACAGAGACAGACAGAGACGGAGACAGACAGAGACATACAGAGACAGACAGAGACAGAGACAGACAGAGACAGAGACAGACAGAGACAGAGACAGAGACAGACAGAGACAGAGACAGACAGAGACAGAGACAGACAGAGACAGAGACAGACAGAGACAGAGACACACAGAGACAGACAGAGACAGACAGAGACAGAGACAGACAGAGACAGACAGTGACAGAGACAGACAGAGACAGAGACAGACAGAGACAGAGATAGACAGAGACAGACAGAGACAGAGGCAGACAGTGACAGAGACTGTCAGAGACAGACAGAGACAGAGACAGAGATGGATACAGACAGGGACAGACACAGACAGAGACAGGGGCAGAGGTAGACAGAGACAGAGACAGAGACAGACAGAGACAGAAACAGACAGAGGCAGAGGTAGACAGAGACAGAGACAGAGGCAGAGACGGAGGCAGAGACAGAGACAGAGACAGAGGCAGAGACAGCGGCAGAGGCAGAGGCAGAGGCGGACAGAGACGGAGACACAGGCAGAGACAGAGACAGGGGCAGAGACAGAGACAGAGACAGAGACAGACAGAGACAGAGACAGAGACTGACAGAGACAGAGACAGAGACAGAGACAGAGACAGAGACAGAGACAGACAGAGGCAGAGACAGGCAGAGACAGACAGAGACAGAGACAGACAGAGACAGACAGAGACAGAGGCAGACAGTGACAGAGACTGTCAGAGACAGACAGAGACAGAGACAGCGATGGATACAGACAGGGACAGACACAGACAGAGACAGGGGCAGAGGTAGACAGAGACAGAGACAGAGACAGACAGAGACAGAAACAGACAGAGGCAGACAGAGACAGACAGAGACAAAGACAGACAGAGACAGAGACAGACAGAGACAGAGACAGACAGAGACAGAGACAGACAGAGACAGAGACAGACAGAGACAGAGACAGACAGAGACAGAGACAGACAGAGACATACAGAGACAGACAGAGACAGAGACAGACAGAGACAGAGACAGACAGTGAGAGAGACAGACAGAGACAGAGACAGACAGAGACAGAGACAGACAGAGACAGACAGTGAGAGAGACAGACAGAGACAGAGACAGACAGAGACAGAGATAGACAGAGACAGACAGAGACAGACAGAGGCAGAGACAGGCAGAGACAGAGACAGACAGAGACAGAGACAGACAGAGACAGAGATAGACAGAGACAGACAGAGACAGACAGAGGCAGAGACAGGCAGAGACAGAAACAGACAGAGACAGAAACAGACAGAGACAGAAACAGACCGAGACAGAGGCAGAGACAGACAGAGACAGAGACAGACAGAGACAGAGACAGAGACAGAGACAGACAGAGACAGAGACAGACAGAGACAGAGGCAGACAGAGACAGACAGAGACAGAGACAGACAGAGACAGACAGAGACAGAGGCAGACAGTGACAGAGACTGTCAGAGACAGACAGAGACAGAGACAGAGATGGATACAGACAGGGACAGACACAGACAGAGACAGGGGCAGAGGTAGACAGAGACAGAGACAGAGACAGACAGAGACAGAAACAGACAGAGGCAGAGGTAGACAGAGACAGAGACAGAGGCAGAGACGGAGGCAGAGACAGAGACAGAGACAGAGGCAGAGACAGCGGCAGAGGCAGAGGCAGAGGCGGGCAGAGACGGAGACACAGGCAGAGACAGAGACAGGGGCAGAGACAGAGACAGAGACAGAGACAGACAGAGACAGAGACAGAGACTGACAGAGACAGAGACAGAGACAGAGACAGAGGCAGACAGAGACAGAGACAGACAGAGACAGAGACAGACAGAGACAGAGACAGACAGAGACAGACAGAGACAGAGACAGACAGAGACAGACAGAGACAGAGGCAGACAGTGACAGAGACTGTCAGAGACAGACAGAGACAGAGACAGAGATGGATACAGACAGGGACAGACACAGACAGAGACAGGGGCAGAGGTAGACAGAGACAGAGACAGAGACAGACAGAGACAGAAACAGACAGAGGCAGAAACAGACAGAGACAGAGGCAGAGGTAGACAGAGACAGAGACAGAGGCAGAGACGGAGGCAGAGACAGAGACAGAGACAGACAGAGACAGAGACAGACAGAGACAGAGGCAGACAGAGACAGAGACAGACAGAGACAGAGACAGACAGAGACAGAGACAGAGACAGACAGAGACAGACAGAGACAGAGACAGACAGAGGCAAAGACAGACAGGGACAGAGACAG
>NC_134984.1:1292500-1297500 GCF_050947335.1 Megachile rotundata
ACAGAGACAGACAGAGACAGAGACAGAGACAGACAGAGACAGAGACAGACAGAGACAGAGACAGACAGAGACAGAGACAGACAGAGACAGACAGAGACAGACAGAGACAGAGACAGACAGAGACAGACAGTGACAGAGACAGACAGGGACAGAGACAGACAGAGACAGAGATAGACAGAGACAGACAGAGACAGACAGAGGCAGAGACAGGCAGAGACAGAGACAGACAGAGACAGAGACAGACAGAGACAGAGACAGACAGAGACAGAGGCAGACAGAGACAGACAGAGACAGAGACAGACAGAGACAGACAGAGACAGAGGCAGACAGTGACAGAGACTGGCAGAGACAGACAGAGACAGAGACAGAGATGCATACAGACAGGGACAGACACAGACAGAGACAGGGGCAGAGGTAGACAGAGACAGAGACAGAGACAGAGACAGACAGAGACAGAAACAGACAGAGGCAGAGGTAGACAGAGACAGAGACAGAGGCAGAGACGGAGGCAGAGACAGAGACAGAGATAGAGGCAGAGACAGCGGCAGAGGCAGAGGCAGAGGCGGACAGAGACGGAGACACAGGCAGAGACAGAGACAGGGGCAGAGACAGAGACAGAGACAGAGACAGACAGAGACAGAGACAGAGACTGACAGAGACAGAGACAGACGCAGAGACAGAGACAGAGACAGAGACAGAGACAGAGACAGACAGAGACAGAGACAGAGACAGAGACAGACAGAGACAGACAGAGACAGAGACAGACAGAGACAGACAGAGACAGAGGCAGACAGTGACAGAGACTGTCAGAGACAGACAGAGACAGAGACAGAGATGGATACAGACAGGGACAGACACAGACAGAGACAGGGGCAGAGGTAGACAGAGACAGAGACAGAGACAGACAGAGACAGAAACAGACAGAGGCAGAGGTAGACAGAGACAGAGACAGAGGCAGAGACGGAGGCAGAGACAGAGACAGAGACAGAGGCAGAGACAGCGGCAGAGGCAGAGGCAGAGGCGGACAGAGACGGAGACACAGGCAGAGACAGAGACAGGGGCAGAGACAGAGACAGAGACAGAGACAGAGACAGACAGAGACAGAGACTGACAGAGACAGAGACAGAGACAGAGACAGAGACAGAGACAGAGACAGACAGAGGCAGAGACAGGCAGAGACAGACAGAGACAGACAGAGGCAGAGACAGGCAGAGACAGACAGAGACAGAGACAGACAGAGACAGACAGAGACAGAGGCAGACAGTGACAGAGACTGTCAGAGACAGAGACAGTCAGAGGCAGAGACAGACAGAGACAGAGACAGACAGAGACAGAGACAGAGACAGACAGAGACAGAGACAGACAGAGACAGAGACAGACAGAGACAGATACAGACAGAGACAGAGACAGACAGAGACAGAGACAGAGACAGACAGAGACAGAGACAGACAGAGACAGAGACAGACAGAGACAGAGACAGACAGAGACAGAGACAGACAGAGACAGAGACAGACAGAGACAGAGACACACAGAGACAGACAGAGACAGACAGAGGCAGAGACAGACAGTGACAGAGACAGACAGAGACAGAGACAGACAGAGACAGAGATAGACAGAGACAGACAGAGACAGAGGCAGACAGTGACAGAGACTGTCAGAGACCGACAGAGACAGAGACAGAGATGGATACAGACAGGGACAGACACAGACAGTGACAGGGGCAGAGGTAGACAGAGACAGAGACAGAGACAGACAGAGACAGAAACAGACAGAGGCAGAGGTAGACAGAGACAGAGACAGAGGCAGAGACGGAGGCAGAGACAGAGACAGAGACAGAGGCAGAGACAGCGGCAGAGGCAGAGGCAGAGGCGGACAGAGACGGAGACACAGGCAGAGACAGAGACAGGGGCAGAGACAGAGACAGAGACAGAGACAGACAGAGACAGAGACAGAGACTGACAGAGGCAGAGACAGAGACAGAGACAGAGACAGAGACAGAGACAGAGACAGAGACAGACAGAGGCAGAGACAGGCAGAGACAGACAGAGACAGAGACAGACAGAGACAGACAGAGACAGAGGCAGACAGTGACAGAGACTGTCAGAGACAGACAGAGACAGAGACAGCGATGGATACAGACAGGGACAGACACAGACAGAGACAGGGGCAGAGGTAGACAGAGACAGAGACAGAGACAGACAGAGACAGAAACAGACAGAGGCAGAAACAGACAGAGACAGAGGCAGAGGTAGACAGAGAGAGACAGAGACAGAGACAGAGACAGACAGAGACAGAGACAGACAGAGACAGACAGAGACAAAGACAGACAGAGACAGAGACAGACAGAGACAGAGACAGACAGAGACAGAGACAGACAGAGACAGAGACAGACAGAGACAGAGACAGACAGAGACAGAGACAGACAGAGACATACAGAGACAGACAGAGACAGAGACAGACAGAGACAGAGACAGACAGTGAGAGAGACAGACAGAGACAGAGACAGACAGAGACAGACAGTGAGAGAGACAGACAGAGACAGAGATAGACAGAGACAGACACAGACAGACAGAGGCAGAGACAGGCAGAGACAGAGACAGACAGAGACAGAGACAGACAGAGACAGAGATAGACAGAGACAGACAGAGACAGACAGAGGCAGAGACAGGCAGAGACAGAAACAGACAGAGACAGAAACAGACAGAGACAGAAACAGACCGAGACAGGCAGAGACAGACAGAGACAGAGACAGACAGAGACAGAGACAGAGACAGAGACAGAAACAGACAGAGACAGAAACAGACCGAGACAGAGGCAGAGACAGACAGAGACAGAGACAGACAGAGACAGAGACAGAGACAGAGACAGACAGAGACAGAGACAGACAGAGACAGAGGCAGACAGAGACAGACAGAGACAGAGACAGACAGAGACAGACAGAGACAGAGGCAGACAGTGACAGAGACTGTCAGAGACAGACAGAGACAGAGACAGAGATGGATACAGACAGGGACAGACACAGACAGAGACAGGGGCAGAGGTAGACAGAGACAGAGACAGAGACAGACAGAGACAGAAACAGACAGAGGCAGAGGTAGACAGAGACAGAGACAGAGGCAGAGACGGAGGCAGAGACAGAGACA
Organism: Megachile rotundata; assembly: GCF_050947335.1. Taxonomy (NCBI): domain Eukaryota; kingdom Metazoa; phylum Arthropoda; class Insecta; order Hymenoptera; family Megachilidae; genus Megachile; species Megachile rotundata. The sequence continues at coordinate 1,295,644 of NC_134984.1, forward strand.
GAGACAGAGGCAGAGACAGCGGCAGAGGCAGAGGCAGAGGCGGGCAGAGACGGAGACACAGGCAGAGACAGAGACAGGGGCAGAGACAGAGACAGAGACAGAGACAGACAGAGACAGAGACAGAGACTGACAGAGACAGAGACAGAGACAGAGACAGAGGCAGACAGAGACAGAGACAGACAGAGACAGAGACAGACAGAGACAGAGACAGGGGCAGAGACAGAGACAGAGACAGAGACAGAGACAGACAGAAACAGAGACAGAGACTGACAGAGACAGAGACAGAGACAGAGACAGAGACAGAGACAGACAGAGACAGAGACAGGGACAAACAGAGACAGAGACAGACAGAGACAGAGACAGACAGAGACAGACAGAGACAGACAGAGACAGAGACAGACAGAGACAGGCAGAGACAGAGGCAGACAGTGGCAGAGACTGTCAGAGACGGACAGAGACAGAGACAGAGATGGATACAGACAGGGACAGACACAGACAGAGACAGGGGCAGAGGTAGACAGAGACAGAGACAGAGACAGACAGAGACAGAAACAGACAGAGGCAGAAACAGACAGAGACAGATGCAGAGGTAGACAGAGACAGACACAGAGGCAGAGACGGAGGCAGAGACAGAGACAGGGGCAGAGACAGAGACAGAGACAGAGACAGACAGAGACAGAGACAGAGACAGAGACAGACAGAGACAGAGACAGACAGAGACAGAGACAGACAGAGACAGAGACAGACAGAGACAGAGACAGACAGAGACAGAGACAGACAGAGACAGAGACAGACAGAGACAGACAGAGGCAGAGACAGACAGAGACAGAGACAGACAGAGACAGAGACAGACAGAGGCAGAGACAGACAGAGACAGAGACAGACAGAGACAGAGACAGACAGAGACGGAGACAGACAGAGACAGAGATAGACAGAGACAGACAGAGACAGACAGAGGCAGAGACAGACAGAGACAGAGACAGACAGAGACAGAGACAGACAGAGACAGAGACAGACAGAGACAGAGACAGACAGAGACAGAGACAGACAGAGACAGAGACAGACAGAGACAGAGACAGACAGAGACAGAGACAGACGGAGACAGAGACAGGCAGAGACAGAGACAGACAGAGACAGAGACAGAGACAGAGACAGACAGAGACAGACAGAGACAGAGACAGACAGAGACAGAGACAGACAGAGACAGAGACAGACAGAGACAGAGACAGAGACACACAGAGACAGACAGAGACAGACAGAGACAGAGACAGACACATAGAGAGACAGACAGAGACAGGGACAGACAGAGAGGGGGACAGACAGAGACAGAGACAGACAGAGACAGAGACAGACAGAGACAGAGACAGACAGAGACAGAGAGAGACAGAGACAGAGACAGAGACAGACAGAGACAGAGACAGACAGAGACAGAGACAGACAGAGACAGAGACAGACAGAGACAGAGACAGACAGAGACAGAGACAGACAGAGACAGAGACAGACAGAGACAGAGACACACAGAGACAGACAGAGACAGACAGAGACAGAGACAGACAGTGACAGAGACAGACAGAGACAGAGACAGACAGAGACAGAGATAGACAGAGACAGACAGAGACAGAGGCAGACAGTGACAGAGACTGTCAGAGACCGACAGAGACAGAGACAGAGATGGATACAGACAGGGACAGACACAGACAGAGACAGGGGCAGAGGTAGACAGAGACAGAGACAGAGACAGACAGAGACAGAAACAGACAGAGGCAGAGGTAGACAGAGACAGAGACAGAGGCAGAGACGGGGGCAGAGACAGAGACAGAGACAGAGGCAGAGACAGCGGCAGAGGCAGAGGCAGAG
>NC_134984.1:1307500-1312500 GCF_050947335.1 Megachile rotundata
ATAGACAGAGACAGACACAGACAGACAGAGGCAGAGACAGGCAGAGACAGAGACAGACAGAGACAGAGACAGACAGAGACAGAGATAGACAGAGACAGACAGAGACAGACAGAGGCAGAGACAGGCAGAGACAGAAACAGACAGAGACAGAAACAGACAGAGACAGAAACAGACCGAGACAGGCAGAGACAGACAGAGACAGAGACAGACAGAGACAGAGACAGAGACAGAGACAGAAACAGACAGAGACAGAAACAGACCGAGACAGAGGCAGAGACAGACAGAGACAGAGACAGACAGAGACAGAGACAGAGACAGAGACAGACAGAGACAGAGACAGACAGAGACAGAGGCAGACAGAGACAGACAGAGACAGAGACAGACAGAGACAGACAGAGACAGAGGCAGACAGTGACAGAGACTGTCAGAGACAGACAGAGACAGAGACAGAGATGGATACAGACAGGGACAGACACAGACAGAGACAGGGGCAGAGGTAGACAGAGACAGAGACAGAGACAGACAGAGACAGAAACAGACAGAGGCAGAGGTAGACAGAGACAGAGACAGAGGCAGAGACGGAGGCAGAGACAGAGACAGAGACAGAGGCAGAGACAGCGGCAAAGGCAGAGGCAGAGGCGGGCAGAGACGGAGACACAGGCAGAGACAGAGACAGGGGCAGAGACAGAGACAGAGACAGAGACAGACAGAGACAGAGACAGAGACTGACAGAGACAGAGACAGAGACAGAGACAGAGGCAGACAGAGACAGAGACAGACAGAGACAGAGACAGACAGAGACAGAGACAGGGGCAGAGACAGAGACAGAGACAGAGACAGAGACAGACAGAGACAGAGACAGAGACTGACAGAGACAGAGACAGAGACAGGGACAGAGACAGAGACAGACAGAGACAGAGACAGGGACAAACAGAGACAGAGACAGACAGAGACAGAGACAGACAGAGACAGACAGAGACAGACAGAGACAGAGACAGACAGAGACAGGCAGAGACAGAGGCAGACAGTGGCAGAGACTGTCAGAGACGGACAGAGACAGAGACAGAGATGGATACAGACAGGGACAGACACAGACAGAGACAGGGGCAGAGGTAGACAGAGACAGAGACAGAGACAGACAGAGACAGAAACAGACAGAGGCAGAAACAGACAGAGACAGATGCAGAGGTAGACAGAGACAGACACAGAGGCAGAGACGGAGGCAGAGACAGAGACAGGGGCAGAGACAGAGACAGAGACAGAGACAGACAGAGACAGAGACAGAGACAGAGACAGACAGAGACAGAGACAGACAGAGACAGAGACAGACAGAGACAGAGACAGACAGAGACAGAGACAGACAGAGACAGAGACAGACAGAGACAGAGACAGACAGAGACAGAGACAGACAGAGACAGACAGAGGCAGAGACAGACAGAGACAGAGACAGACAGAGACAGAGACAGACAGAGGCAGAGACAGACAGAGACAGAGACAGACAGAGACAGAGACAGACAGAGACGGAGACAGACAGAGACAGAGATAGACAGAGACAGACAGAGACAGACAGAGGCAGAGACAGACAGAGACAGAGACAGACAGAGACAGAGACAGACAGAGACAGAGACAGACAGAGACAGAGACAGACAGAGACAGAGACAGACAGAGACAGAGACAGACAGAGACAGAGACAGACAGAGACAGAGACAGACGGAGACAGAGACAGGCAGAGACAGAGACAGACAGAGACAGAGACAGAGACAGAGACAGACAGAGACAGACAGAGACAGAGACAGACAGAGACAGAGACAGACAGAGACAGAGACAGACAGAGACAGAGACAGAGACACACAGAGACAGACAGAGACAGACAGAGACAGAGACAGACACATAGAGAGACAGACAGAGACAGGGACAGACAGAGAGGGGGACAGACAGAGACAGAGACAGACAGAGACAGAGACAGACAGAGACAGAGACAGACAGAGACAGAGAGAGACAGAGACAGAGACAGAGACAGACAGAGACAGAGACAGACAGAGACAGAGACAGACAGAGACAGAGACAGACAGAGACAGAGACAGACAGAGACAGAGACAGACAGAGACAGAGACAGACAGAGACAGAGACACACAGAGACAGACAGAGACAGACAGAGACAGAGACAGACAGTGACAGAGACAGACAGAGACAGAGACAGACAGAGACAGAGATAGACAGAGACAGACAGAGACAGAGGCAGACAGTGACAGAGACTGTCAGAGACCGACAGAGACAGAGACAGAGATGGATACAGACAGGGACAGACACAGACAGAGACAGGGGCAGAGGTAGACAGAGACAGAGACAGAGACAGACAGAGACAGAAACAGACAGAGGCAGAGGTAGACAGAGACAGAGACAGAGGCAGAGACGGAGGCAGAGACAGAGACAGAGACAGAGGCAGAGACAGCGGCAGAGGCAGAGGCAGAGGCGGACAGAGACGGAGACACAGGCAGAGACAGAGACAGGGGCAGAGACAGAGACAGAGACAGAGACAGACAGAGACAGAGACAGAGACTGACAGAGGCAGAGACAGAGACAGAGACAGAGACAGAGACAGAGACAGAGACAGACAGAGGCAGAGACAGGCAGAGACAGACAGAGACAGAGACAGACAGAGACAGACAGAGACAGAGGCAGACAGTGACAGAGACTGTCAGAGACAGACAGAGACAGAGACAGCGATGGATACAGACAGGGACAGACACAGACAGAGACAGGGGCAGAGGTAGACAGAGACAGAGACAGAGACAGACAGAGACAGAAACAGACAGAGGCAGAAACAGACAGAGACAGAGGCAGAGGTAGACAGAGAGAGACAGAGACAGAGACAGAGACAGACAGAGACAGAGACAGACAGAGACAGACAGAGACAAAGACAGACAGAGACAGAGACAGACAGAGACAGAGACAGACAGAGACAGAGACAGACAGAGACAGAGACAGACAGAGACAGAGACAGACAGAGACAGAGACAGACAGAGACAGAGATAGACAGAGACAGACAGAGACAGACAGAGGCAGAGACAGGCAGAGACAGAAACAGACAGAGACAGAAACAGACAGAGACAGAAACAGACCGAGACAGGCAGAGACAGACAGAGACAGAGACAGACAGAGACAGAGACAGAGACAGAGACAGAAACAGACAGAGACAGAAACAGACCGAGACAGAGGCAGAGACAGACAGAGACAGAGACAGACAGAGACAGAGACAGAGACAGAGACAGACAGAGACAGAGACAGACAGAGACAGAGGCAGACAGAGACAGACAGAGACAGAGACAGACAGAGACAGACAGAGACAGAGGCAGACAGTGACAGAGACTGTCAGAGACAGACAGAGACAGAGACAGAGATGGATACAGACAGGGACAGACACAGACAGAGACAGGGGCAGAGGTAGACAGAGACAGAGACAGAGACAGACAGAGACAGAAACAGACAGAGGCAGAGGTAGACAGAGACAGAGACAGAGGCAGAGACGGAGGCAGAGACAGAGACAGAGACAGAGGCAGAGACAGCGGCAGAGGCAGAGGCAGAGGCGGGCAGAGACGGAGACACAGGCAGAGACAGAGACAGGGGCAGAGACAGAGACAGAGACAGAGACAGACAGAGACAGAGACAGAGACTGACAGAGACAGAGACAGAGACAGAGACAGAGGCAGACAGAGACAGAGACAGACAGAGACAGAGACAGACAGAGACAGAGACAGGGGCAGAGACAGAGACAGAGACAGAGACAGAGACAGACAGAGACAGAGACAGAGACTGACAGAGACAGAGACAGAGACAGAGACAGAGACAGAGACAGACAGAGACAGAGACAGGGACAAACAGAGACAGAGACAGACAGAGACAGAGACAGACAGAGACAGACAGAGACAGACAGAGACAGAGACAGACAGAGACAGGCAGAGACAGAGGCAGACAGTGGCAGAGACTGTCAGAGACGGACAGAGACAGAGACAGAGATGGATACAGACAGGGACAGACACAGACAGAGACAGGGGCAGAGGTAGACAGAGACAGAGACAGAGACAGACAGAGACAGAAACAGACAGAGGCAGAAACAGACAGAGACAGATGCAGAGGTAGACAGAGACAGACACAGAGGCAGAGACGGAGGCAGAGACAGAGACAGGGGCAGAGACAGAGACAGAGACAGAGACAGACAGAGACAGAGACAGACAGAGACAGAGACAGACAGAGACAGAGACAGACAGAGACATACAGAGACAGACAGAGACAGACAGAGACAGAGACAGACAGAGACAGAGACAGACAGAGACAGATACAGACAGAGACAGAGACAGACAGAGACAGACAGTGACAGAGACAGACAGAGACAGAGACAGACAGAGACAGAGGCAGAGACAGACGGAGACAGAGACAGACAGAGACAGAGACAGAGACAGACAGAGACAGAGACAGACAGAGACAGAGACAGACAGAGACAGAGACAGACAGAGACAGCGGCAGAGGCAGAGGCAGAGGCGGACAGGGACAGACAGAGACAGACAGAGACAGACAGAGACAGACAGAGACAGACAGAGACAGACAGAGACAGACAGAGACAGAGACAGACAGAGACAGAGACAGACAGAGACAGAGACAGACAGAGACAGAGACAGACAGAGGCAGAGACAGACAGAGACATAGACAGACAGAGGCAGATAGACAGAGACAGAGACAGACAGAGACAGAGACAGACAGAGACAGAGACAGACAGAGACAGAGACAGACAGAGACAGAGACAGACAGAGACAGAGACAGACAGAGACAGAGACAGACAGAGACAGAGACAGACAGAGACAGAGACAGACAGAGACAGAGACAGACAGAGACAGACAGAGACAGAGACAGACAGAGACAGACAGAGACAGACAGAGACAGAGACAGACAGAGACAGAGACAGACAGAGACAGACAGGGACAGAGACAGACAGAGACAGACAG
>NC_134984.1:1380000-1385000 GCF_050947335.1 Megachile rotundata
ATAGACAAAGACAGACAGAGACAGACAGAGGCAGAGACAGACAGAGACAGAGACAGACAGAGACAGAGACAGACAGAGACAGAGACAGACAGAGACAGAGACAGACAGAGCCAGAGACAGACAGAGACAGAGACAGAGACAGACAGAGACAGAGACAGACAGAGACAGAGACAGAGACAGAGACAGACAGAGACAGAGACAGACAGAGACAGAGACAGACAGAGACAGAGACAGACAGAGACAGAGACAGACAGAGACAGAGATAGACAGAGACAGACAGAGGCAGAGACAGACAGAGACAGAGACAGACAGAGACAGAGACAGACAGAGACAGAGACAGACAGAGACAGAGACAGACAGAGACAGACAGAGACAGAGACAGAGGCAGACAGAGACAGACAGAGACAGAGACAGACAGAGACAGACAGAGACAGAGGCAGACAGTGACAGAGACTGGCAGAGACAGACAGAGACAGAGACAGAGATGCATACAGACAGGGACAGACACAGACAGAGACAGGGGCAGAGGTAGACAGAGACGGAGACAGAGACAGAGACAGACAGAGACAGAAACAGACAGAGGCAGAGGTAGACAGAGACAGAGACAGAGGCAGAGACGGAGGCAGAGACAGAGACAGAGACAGAGGCAGAGACAGCGGCAGAGGCAGAGGCAGAGGCGGACAGAGACGGAGACACAGGCAGAGACAGAGACAGGGGCAGAGACAGAGACAGAGACAGAGACAGACAGAGACAGAGACAGAGACTGACAGAGACAGAGACAGACGCAGAGACAGAGACAGAGACAGAGACAGAGACAGAGACAGACAGAGACAGAGACAGAGACAGAGACAGACAGAGACAGACAGAGACAGAGACAGACAGAGACAGACAGAGACAGACAGAGACAGAGGCAGACAGTGACAGAGACTGTCAGAGACAGACAGAGACAGAGACAGAGATGGATACAGACAGGGACAGACACAGACAGAGACAGGGGCAGAGGTAGACAGAGACAGAGACAGAGACAGACAGAGACAGAAACAGACAGAGGCAGAGGTAGACAGAGACAGAGACAGAGGCAGAGACGGAGGCAGAGGCAGAGACAGAGACAGAGGCAGAGACAGCGGCAGAGGCAGAGGCAGAGGCGGACAGAGACGGAGACACAGGCAGAGACAGAGACAGGGGCAGAGACAGAGACAGAGACAGAGACAGACAGAGACAGAGACTGACAGAGACAGAGACTGACAGAGACAGAGACAGAGACAGAGACAGAGACAGAGACAGAGACAGAGACAGACAGAGGCAGAGACAGGCAGAGACAGACAGAGACAGAGACAGACAGAGACAGACAGAGACAGAGGCAGACAGTGACAGAGACTGTCAGAGACAGAGACAGTCAGAGGCAGAGACAGAGACAGACAGAGACAGAGACAGAGACAGAGACAGACAGAGACAGACAGAGACAGAGACAGACAGAGACAGAGACAGAGACAGACAGAGACAGAGACAGACAGAGACAGAGACAGACAGAGACAGATACAGACAGAGACAGAGACAGACAGAGACAGAGACAGAGACAGACAGAGACAGAGACAGACAGAGACAGACAGAGACAGAGACAGACAGAGACAGAGACAGACAGAGACAGAGACAGATAGAGACAGAGACAGACAGAGACAGAGACAGACAGAGACAGAGACAGAGACAGACAGAGACAGAGACAGACAGAGACAGAGACAGAGACAGACAGAGACAGAGACAGACAGAGACAGAGACAGAGACAGAGACAGACAGAGACAGAGACAGACAGAGACAGACAGAGACAGAGACAGAGACAGAGACAGACAGAGACAGACAGAGGCAGAGACAGACCGAGACAGAGACAGACCGAGACAGAGACAGACAGAGACGGAGACAGAGACAGAGACAGTCAGAGACAGAGACAGAGACAGAGACAGAGACAGAGACAGAGACAGAGACAGAGACAGACAGAGACAGAGACAGAGACAGACAGAGACAGAGACAGAGACAGACAGAGACAGAGACAGACAGAGACAGAGACAGACAGAGACAGAGACAGACAGAGACAGAGACCGACAGAGACATAGACAGACAGAGGCAGATAGACAGAGACAGAGACAGACAGAGACAGAGACAGACAGAGACAGAGACAGACAGAGACAGAGACAGACAGAGACAGAGACAGACAGAGACAGAGACAGACAGAGACAGAGACAGACAGAGACAGAGACAGACAGAGACAGAGACAGACAGAGACAGAGACAGACAGAGACAGAGACAGACAGAGACAGAGACAGACAGAGACAGAGACAGACAGAGACAGAGACAGACAGAGACAGAGACAGACAGAGACAGAGACAGACAGAGACAGAGACAGACAGAGACAGACAGAGACAGAGACAGACAGAGACAGACAGAGACAGAGACAGACAGAGGCAGAGACAGACAGAGACAGAGACAGACAGAGACAGACAGTGACAGAGACAGACAGAGACAGAAACAGACAGTGGCAGAGGTAGACAGAGACAGAGACAGAGGCAGAGACGGAGGCAGAGACAGAGACAGAGACAGAGGCAGAGATAGCGGCAGAGGCAGAGGCAGAGGCGGACAGAGACGGAGACACAGGCAGAGACAGAGACAGGGGCAGAGACAGAGACAGAGACAGAGACAGACAGAGACAGAGACAGAGACTGACAGAGACAGAGACAGAGACAGAGACAGAGTCAGAGACAGAGACAGAGGCAGACAGAGACAGAGACAGACAGAGACAGAGACAGACAGAGACAGAGACAGACAGAGACAGAGACAGACAGAGACAGAGACAGACAGAGACAGACAGAAACAGAGGCAGACAGTGACAGAGACTGTCAGAGACAGACAGAGACAGAGACAGAGATGGATACAGACAGGGACAGACACAGACAGAGACAGGGGCAGAGGTAGACAGAGACAGAGACAGAGACAGACAGAGACAGAAACAGACAGAGGCAGAAACAGACAGAGACAGAGGCAGAGGTAGACAGAGACAGAGACAGAGGCAGAGACGGAGGCAGAGACGGAGACAGGGGCAGAGACAGACACAGAGACAGAGACAGAGACAGACAGAGACAGACAGAGACAGACAGTGACAGAGACAGACAGAGACAGAGACAGACAGAGACAGAGACAGACAGAGACAGAGACAGACAGAGACAGAGATAGACAAAGACAGACAGAGACAGACAGAGGCAGAGACAGACAGAGACAGAGACAGAGACAGACAGAGACAGAGACAGACAGAGACAGAGACAGACAGAGACAGAGACAGACAGAGACAGAGACAGACAGAGACAGAGACAGACAGAGACAGAGACAGACAGAGACAGAGACAGACAGAGACAGAGACAGACAGAGACAGAGACAGACAGAGACAGAGACAGACAGAGACATACAGAGACAGACAGAGACAGAGACAGACAGAGACAGAGACAGACAGAGACAGAGACAGACAGAGACAGAGACAGACAGAGACAGAAACAGACAGTGGCAGAGGTAGACAGAGACAGAGACAGAGGCAGAGACGGAGGCAGAGACAGAGACAGAGACAGAGGCAGAGATAGCGGCAGAGGCAGAGGCAGAGGCGGACAGAGACGGAGACACAGGCAGAGACAGAGACAGGGGCAGAGACAGAGACAGAGACAGAGACAGACAGAGACAGAGACAGAGACTGACAGAGACAGAGACAGAGACAGAGACAGAGTCAGAGACAGAGACAGAGGCAGACAGAGACAGAGACAGACAGAGACAGAGACAGACAGAGACAGACAGAGACAGAGACAGACAGAGACAGAGACAGACAGAGACAGAGACAGACAGAGACAGACAGAAACAGAGGCAGACAGTGACAGAGACTGTCAGAGACAGACAGAGACAGAGACAGAGATGGATACAGACAGGGACAGACACAGACAGAGACAGGGGCAGAGGTAGACAGAGACAGAGACAGAGACAGACAGAGACAGAAACAGACAGAGGCAGAAACAGACAGAGACAGAGGCAGAGGTAGACAGAGACAGAGACAGAGGCAGAGACGGAGGCAGAGACGGAGACAGGGGCAGAGACAGACACAGAGACAGAGACAGAGACAGACAGAGACAGACAGAGACAGACAGTGACAGAGACAGACAGAGACAGAGACAGACAGAGACAGAGACAGACAGAGACAGAGACAGACAGAGACAGAGATAGACAAAGACAGACAGAGACAGACAGAGGCAGAGACAGACAGAGACAGAGACAGAGACAGACAGAGACAGAGACAGACAGAGACAGAGACAGACAGAGACAGAGACAGACAGAGACAGAGACAGACAGAGACAGAGACAGACAGAGACAGAGACAGAGACAGAGACAGAGACAGACAGAGACAGAGACAGACAGAGACAGAGACAGACAGAGACAGAGACAGACAGAGACAGAGACAGACAGAGACAGAGACAGACAGAGACAGACAGAGACAGAGACAGAGACAGACAGAGACAGAGACAGACAGAGACAGAGACAGACAGAGACAGAGACAGACAGAGACAGAGATAGACAGAGGCAGACAGAGACAGACAGAGGCAGAGACAGACAGAGACAGAGACAGACAGAGACAGAGACAGACAGAGACAGAGACAGACAGAGACAGAGACAGACAGAGACTGAGACAGACAGAGACAGAGACAGACAGAGACAGACAGAGACAGACAGTGACAGAGACAGACAGAGACAGAGACAGACAGAGACAGAGATAGACAGAGACAGACAGAGACAGACAGAGGCAGAGACAGGCAGAGACAGAGACAGACAGAGACAGACAGAGACAGAGACAGACAGAGACAGAGACAGACAGAGACAGAGACAGACAGAGACAGAGGCAGACAGAGACAGACAGAGACAGAGACAGACAGAGACAGACAGAGACAGACAGAGACAGACAGAGACAGAGACAGACAGAG
>NC_134984.1:1467500-1475000 GCF_050947335.1 Megachile rotundata
ACAGAGACAGACACATAGAGAGACAGACAGAGACAGGGACAGACAGGGAGAGGGACAGACAGAGACAGAGACAGACAGAGACAGAGATAGACAGAGACAGACAGAGACAGACAGAGGCAGAGACAGACAGAGACAGAGACAGACAGAGACAGAGACAGACAGAGACAGAGACAGACAGAGACAGAGACAGACAGAGACAGAGACAGACAGAGACAGACAGAGACAGACAGAGACAGAGACAGACAGAGACAGACAGTGACAGAGACAGACAGGGACAGAGACAGACAGAGACAGAGATAGACAGAGACAGACAGAGACAGACAGAGGCAGAGACAGGCAGAGACAGAGACAGACAGAGACAGAGACAGACAGAGACAGAGGCAGACAGAGACAGACAGAGACAGAGACAGACAGAGACAGACAGAGACAGAGGCAGACAGTGACAGAGACTGGCAGAGACAGACAGAGACAGAGACAGAGATGCATACAGACAGGGACAGACACAGACAGAGACAGGGGCAGAGGTAGACAGAGACAGAGACAGAGACAGAGACAGACAGAGACAGAAACAGACAGAGGCAGAGGTAGACAGAGACAGAGACAGAGGCAGAGACGGAGGCAGAGACAGAGACAGAGACAGAGGCAGAGACAGCGGCAGAGGCAGAGGCAGAGGCGGACAGAGACGGAGACACAGGCAGAGACAAAGACAGGGGCAGAGACAGAGACAGAGACAGAGACAGACAGAGACAGAGACAGAGACTGACAGAGACAGAGACAGAGACAGAGACAGAGACAGAGACAGAGACAGAGACGGAGACAGACAGAGACAGAGACAGAGACAGAGACAGACAGAGACAGACAGAGACAGAGACAGACGGAGACAGACAGAGACAGAGGCAGACAGTGACAGAGACTGTCAGAGACAGACAGAGACAGAGACAGAGATGGATACAGACAGGGACAGACACAGACAGAGAGAGGGGCAGAGGTAGACAGAGACAGAGACAGAGACAGACAGAGACAGAAACAGACAGAGTCAGAAACAGACAGAGACAGAGGCAGAGGTAGACAGAGACAGAGACAGAGGCAGAGACGGAGGCAGAGACAGAGACAGGGGCAGAGACAGAGACAGAGACAGAGACAGACAGAGACGGAGACAGACAGAGACAGAGGCAGACAGAGACAGAGACAGAGACAGACAGAGACAGAGACAGAGACAGACAGAGACAGAGACAGAGACAGAGACAGAGACAGAGACAGAGACAGAGACAGAGACAGACAGAGACAGAGACAGAGACAGAGACAGAGACAGAGACAGACAGAGACAGAGACAGAGACAGACAGAGACAGAGACAGACAGAGACAGAGACAGACAGAGACAGAGACAGACAGAGACAGAGATAGACAGAGACAGACAGAGACAGACAGAGGCAGAGACAGACAGAGACAGAGACAGACAGAGACAGAGACAGACAGAGACAGAGACAGAGACAGACAGAGACAGAGACAGACAGAGACAGACAGAGACAGACAGAGACAGAGACAGAGACAGACAGAGACAGAGATAGACAGAGACAGACAGAGACAGACAGAGGCAGAGACAGACAGAGACAGAGACAGAGACAGAGACAGACAGAGACAGACAGAGACAGAGACAGACAGAGACAGAGACAGACAGAGACAGAGACAGACAGAGACAGAGACAGACAGAGACAGAGACAGACAGAGACAGAGACAGAGACAGAGACAGAGACAGAGACAGAGACAGAGACAGAGACAGAGACAGAGACAGAGACAGAGACAGAGACAGAGACAGAGACAGAGACAGAGACGGAGACTGTCAGAGACAGACAGAGACAGAGACAGAGATGGATACAGACAGGGACAGACACAGACAGAGACAGGGGCAGAGGTAGACAGAGACAGAGACAGAGACAGACAGAGACAAAAACAGACAGAGGCAGAAACAGACAGAGACAGAGGCAGAGGTAGACAGAGACAGAGACAGAGGCAGAGACGGAGGAAGAGACAGAGACAGGGGCAGAGACAGAGACAGAGACAGAGACAGACAGAGACAGAGACAGACAGAGACAGAGGCAGACAGAGACAGAGACAGACAGAGACAGAGACAGACAGAGACAGAGACAGACAGAGACAGAGACAGACAGAGACAGAGACAGACAGAGACAGAGACAGACAGAGACAGAGACAGACAGAGACAGAGACAGACAGGGACAGAGACAGAGACAGAGACAGAGACAGAGACGGAGACAGACAGAGACAGAGACAGAGACAGAGACAGACAGAGACAGACAGAGACAGAGACAGACGGAGACAGACAGAGACAGAGGCAGACAGTGACAGAGACTGTCAGAGACAGACAGAGACAGAGACAGAGATGGATACAGACAGGGACAGACACAGACAGAGAGAGGGGCAGAGGTAGACAGAGACAGAGACAGAGACAGACAGAGACAGAAACAGACAGAGTCAGAAACAGACAGAGACAGAGGCAGAGGTAGACAGAGACAGAGACAGAGACAGACAGAGACAGACAGAGACAGAGACAGACAGAGACAGAGACAGACAGAGACAGAGACAGACAGAGACAGAGATAGACAGAGACAGACAGAGACAGACAGAGGCAGAGACAGACAGAGACAGAGACAGACAGAGACAGAGACAGACAGAGACAGAGACAGACAGAGACAGAGACAGACAGAGACAGACAGAGACAGACAGAGACAGAGACAGAGACAGACAGAGACAGAGATAGACAGAGACAGAGACAGACAGAGACAGAGACAGACAGAGACAGAGACAGACAGAGACAGAGACAGAGACAGAGACAGAGACAGAGACAGAGACAGAGACAGAGACAGAGACAGAGACAGAGACAGAGACAGAGACAGACAGAGACAGAGACAGAGACAGACAGAGACAGAGACAGACAGAGACAGAGACAGACAGAGACATAGACAGACAGAGGCAGATAGACAGAGACAGACAGAGACAGAGACAGAGACAGACAGAGACAGAGACAGACAGAGACAGACAGAGACAGAGACAGACAGAGGCAGAGACAGACAGAGACAGAGACAGACAGAGACAGACAGTGACAGAGACAGACAGAGACAGAGACAGACAGAGACAGACAGTGACAGAGACAGACAGAGACAGAGACAGACAGAGACAGAGACAGACTGAGACAGAGATAGACAGAGACAGGCAGAGACAGACAGAGACAGAGACAGACAGAGACAGAGATAGACAGAGACAGACAGAGACAGACAGAGACAGACAGAGGCAGAGACAGGCAGAGACAGAGACAGACAGAGACAGAGACAGACAGAGACAGACAGAGACAGACAGAGACAGAGACAGAAACATAGAGAGACAGACAGAGACAGGGACAGACAGAGAGAGGGACAGACAGAGACAGAGACAGACAGAGACAGAGATAGACAGAGACAGACAGAGACAGACAGAGGCAGAGACAGACAGAGACAGAGACAGACAGAGACAGAGACAGACAGAGACAGAGACAGACAGAGACAGAGACAGACAGAGACAGAGACAGACAGAGACAGACAGAGACAGACAGAGACAGAGACAGACAGAGACAGACAGTGACAGAGACAGACAGGGACAGAGACAGACAGAGACAGAGATAGACAGAGACAGACAGAGACAGACAGAGGCAGAGACAGGCAGAGACAGAGACAGACAGAGACAGAGACAGACAGAGACAGAGGCAGACAGAGACAGACAGAGACAGAGACAGACAGAGACAGACAGAGACAGAGGCAGACAGTGACAGAGACTGGCAGAGACAGACAGAGACAGAGACAGAGATGCATACAGACAGGGACAGACACAGACAGAGACAGGGGCAGAGGTAGACAGAGACAGAGACAGAGACAGAGACAGACAGAGACAGAAACAGACAGAGGCAGAGGTAGACAGAGACAGAGACAGAGGCAGAGACGGAGGCAGAGACAGAGACAGAGACAGAGGCAGAGACAGCGGCAGAGGCAGAGGCAGAGGCGGACAGAGACGGAGACACAGGCAGAGACAAAGACAGGGGCAGAGACAGAGACAGAGACAGAGACAGACAGAGACAGAGACAGAGACTGACAGAGACAGAGACAGAGACAGAGACAGAGACAGAGACAGAGACAGAGACGGAGACAGACAGAGACAGAGACAGAGACAGAGACAGACAGAGACAGACAGAGACAGAGACAGACGGAGACAGACAGAGACAGAGGCAGACAGTGACAGAGACTGTCAGAGACAGACAGAGACAGAGACAGAGATGGATACAGACAGGGACAGACACAGACAGAGAGAGGGGCAGAGGTAGACAGAGACAGAGACAGAGACAGACAGAGACAGAAACAGACAGAGTCAGAAACAGACAGAGACAGAGGCAGAGGTAGACAGAGACAGAGACAGAGGCAGAGACGGAGGCAGAGACAGAGACAGGGGCAGAGACAGAGACAGAGACAGAGACAGACAGAGACGGAGACAGACAGAGACAGAGGCAGACAGAGACAGAGACAGAGACAGACAGAGACAGAGACAGAGACAGACAGAGACAGAGACAGAGACAGAGACAGAGACAGAGACAGAGACAGAGACAGACAGAGACAGAGACAGAGACAGAGACAGAGACAGAGACAGACAGAGACAGAGACAGAGACAGACAGAGACAGAGACAGACAGAGACAGAGACAGACAGAGACAGAGATAGACAGAGACAGACAGAGACAGACAGAGGCAGAGACAGACAGAGACAGAGACAGACAGAGACAGAGACAGACAGAGACAGAGACAGAGACAGACAGAGACAGAGACAGACAGAGACAGACAGAGACAGACAGAGACAGAGACAGAGACAGACAGAGACAGAGATAGACAGAGACAGACAGAGACAGACAGAGGCAGAGACAGACAGAGACAGAGACAGAGACAGAGACAGAGACAGACAGAGACAGACAGAGACAGAGACAGACAGAGACAGAGACAGACAGAGACAGAGACAGACAGAGACAGAGACAGACAGAGACAGAGACAGAGACAGAGACAGAGACAGAGACAGAGACAGAGACAGAGACAGAGACAGAGACAGAGACAGAGACAGAGACAGAGACAGAGACTGTCAGAGACAGACAGAGACAGAGACAGAGATGGATACAGACAGGGACAGACACAGACAGAGACAGGGGCAGAGGTAGACAGAGACAGAGACAGAGACAGACAGAGACAAAAACAGACAGAGGCAGAAACAGACAGAGACAGAGGCAGAGGTAGACAGAGACAGAGACAGAGGCAGAGACGGAGGAAGAGACAGAGACAGGGGCAGAGACAGAGACAGAGACAGAGACAGACAGAGACAGAGACAGACAGAGACAGAGGCAGACAGAGACAGAGACAGACAGAGACAGAGACAGACAGAGACAGAGACAGAGACAGACAGAGACAGAGACAGACAGAGACAGACAGAGACAGAGACAGACAGAGGCAGAGACAGACAGAGACAGAGACAGACAGAGACAGACAGTGACAGAGACAGACAGAGACAGAGACAGACAGAGACAGAGACAGACAGAGACGGAGATAGACAGATACAGACAGAGACAGACAGAGGCAGAGACAGACAGAGACAGAGACAGACAGAGACAGAGACAGAGACAGACAGAGACAGAGACAGACAGAGACCGAGACAGACAGAGACAGAGACAGACAGAGACAGAGACAGAGACAGACAGAGACAGAGACAGAGACAGAGACAGAGACAGAGACAGAGACAGACAGAGACAGAGACAGACAGAGACAGAGACAGACAGAGACAGACAGAGACAGACAGAGACAGAGACAGAGACAGACAGAGACAGAGATAGACAGAGACAGACAGAGACAGACAGAGGCAGAGACAGACAGAGACAGAGACAGAGACAGACAGAGACAGAGACAGACAGAGACAGAGACAGACAGAGACAGAGACAGACAGAGACAGAGGCAGACAGACACAGACAGAGACAGAGACAGACAGAGACAGACAGAGACAGAGGCAGACAGTGACAGAGACTGGCAGAGACAGACAGAGACAGAGACAGAGATGCATACAGACAGGGACAGACACAGACAGAGACAGGGGCAGAGGTAGACAGAGACAGAGACAGAGACAGAGACAGACAGAGACAGAAACAGACAGAGGCAGAGGTAGACAGAGACAGAGACAGAGGCAGACAGAGACAGAAACAGACAGAGGCAGAAACAGACAGAGACAGAGGCAGAGGTAGACAGAGACAGAGACAGAGGCAGAGACGGAGGCAGAGACGGAGACAGGGGCAGAGACAGACACAGAGACAGAGACAGAGACAGACAGAGACAGAGACAGACAGAGACAGAGACAGACAGAGACAGAGACAGACAGAGACAGAGACAGACAGAGACAGAGACAGACAGAGACAGGGACAGACAGAGACAGAGACAGACAGAGACAGAGACAGACAGAGACAGAGACAGACAGAGACAGAGACAGACAGGGACAGAGACAGAGACAGACAGAGACAGAGACAGACAGAGACAGAGACAGACAGAGACAGAGACAGACAGAGACAGAGACAGACAGAGACAGAGACAGAGACAGACAGAGACAGAGACAGACAGAGACAGACAGAGACAGAGACAGAGACAGAGACAGACAGAGGCAGAAACAGACAGAGACAGAGGCAGAGGTAGACAGAGATAGAGACAGAGGCAGAGACGGAGGCAGAGACAGAGACAGAGACAGAGGCAGAGACAGCGCCAGAGGCAGAGGCAGAGGCGGACAGAGACGGAGACACAGGCAGAGACAGAGACAGGGGCAGAGACAGAGACAGACAGAGACAGAGACAGAGACAGACAGAGACAGAGACAGAGACAGACAGAGACAGAGACAGAGACAGAGGCAGACAGAGACAGAGACAGACAGAGACAGTGACAGACAGAGACAAAGGCAGACAGAGACAGAGACAGACAGAGACAGAGACAGACACGGACAGAGGCAGACAGAGACAGAGACAGATAGAGACAGAGATAGGCAGAGACAGAGACAGACTGAGACAGAGGCAGACAGAGACAGACAGAGGCAGAGTCAGAGACAGGCAGGGACAGAGACAGGCAGGGGCAGAGACCGACAGAGACAGAGGCAGACAGAGACGGGGACAGAGATAGACAGTGACAGAGACAGAGACAGAGACAGCCAGAGATAGAGACAGAGACAAACAGAGACAGAGACAGACAGAGACAGACAGAGACAGACAGGGACAGAGACAGACAGGGACAGAGACAGACAGAGACAGATACAGACAGAGACAGATACAGACAGAGACAGAGACAGAGACAGAGACAGAGACAGAGACAGAGACAGACAGAGACAGACAGAGACAGATACAGACAGAGACCGAGACAGACAGAGACAGAGTCAGACAGAGACAGAGACAGACAGAG
>NC_134984.1:1572500-1575000 GCF_050947335.1 Megachile rotundata
GGCAGAGGTAGACAGAGACAGAGACAGAGGCAGAGACGGAGGCAGAGACAGAGACAGAGACAGAGGCAGAGACAGCGGCAGAGGCAGAGGCAGAGGCGGACAGAGACGGAGACACAGGCAGGGACAGAGACAGGGGCAGAGACAGGGACAGAGACAGAGACCGACAGAGACAGAGACAGAGACTGACAGAGACAGAGACAGAGACAGAGACAGAGACAGAGACAGAGACAGACAGAGACAGAGACAGACAGAGACAGAGACAGAGACAGACAGAGACAGAGACAGAGGCAGACAGAGACAGAGACAGACAGAGACAGTGACAGACAGAGACAAAGGCAGACAGAGACAGAGACAGACAGAGACAGAGACAGACACGGACAGAGGCAGACAGAGACAGACAGAGGCAGAGTCAGAGACAGGCAGGGACAGAGACAGGTAGGGGCAGAGACCGACAGAGACAGAGGCAGACAGAGACGGGGACAGAGATAGACAGTGACAGAGACAGAGACAGAGACAGCCAGAGATAGAGACAGAGACAAACAGAGACAGAGACAGACAGAGACAGACAGAGACAGACAGGGACAGAGACAGACAGAGACAGATACAGACAGAGACAGAGACTGACAGAGACAGAGACAGAGACAGAGACAGGGACAGAGACAGAGACAGACAGAGACAGAGACAGACAGAGACAGAGACAGAGACAGGGGCAGACAGAGACAGAGACAGACGGAGACAGTGACAGACAGAGACAAAGGCAGACAGAGACAGAGACAGACAGAGACAGGGACAGACACGGACAGAGGCAGACAGAGACAGAGACAGATAGAGACAGAGATAGGCAGAGACAGAGACAGACTGAGACAGAGGCAGACAGAGACAGACAGAGGCAGAGTCAGAGACAGGCAGGGACAGAGACAGGCAGGGGCAGAGTCCGACAGAGACAGAGGCAGACAGAGACGGGGACAGAGATAGACAGTGACAGAGACAGAGACAGAGACAGCCAGAGATAGAGACAGAGACAAACAGAGACAGAGACAGACAGAGACAGACAGAGACAGACAGGGACAGAGACAGACAGAGACAGATACAGACAGAGACAGATACAGACAGAGACAGATACAGACAGAGACAGAGACAGAGACAGACAGAGACAGACAGAGACAGATACAGACAGAGACAGAGACAGACAGAGACAGAGTCAGACAGAGACAGAGACAGACAGAGACAAAGGCAGACAGAGACAGAGACAGACAGAGACAGACAGAGACAGACAGAGACAGAGGCAGACAGAGACAGAGACCGAGACAGACAGAGACAGAGACAGACAGAGACAGACAGAGACAGACAGAGACAGAGACAGACAGAGACAGAGGCAGACAGTGACAGAGACTGTCAGAGACAGACAGAGACAGAGACAGAGATGGATACAGACAGGGCCAGACACAGACAGAGACAGGGGCAGAGGTAGACAGAGACAGAGACAGAGACAGAGACAGAGACAGAGACAGACAGAGACAGAGACAGACAGAGACAGAGACAGAGAGAGACAGAGGCAGAGGTAGACAGAGACAGAGACAGAGGCAGAGACGGAGGCAGAGACAGAGACAGAGACAGAGGCAGAGACAGCGGCAGAGGCAGAGGCAGAGGCGGACAGAGACGGAGACACAGGCAGAGACAGAGACAGGGGCAGAGACAGAGACAGAGACAGAGACAGACAGAGACAGAGACAAAGACTGACAGAGACAGAGACAGAGACAGAGACAGAGACAGAGACAGACAGAGACAGACAGAGACAGAGACAGACAGAGACAGACAGAGACAGAGGCAGACAGTGACAGAGACTGTCAGGGACAGACAGAGACAAAGACAGAGATGGATACAGACAGGGACAGACACAGACAGAGACAGGGGCAGAGGTAGACAGAGACAGAGACAGAGACAGGGACAGAGACAGAGACAGACAGAGACAGAGACAGACAGAGACAGAGACAGAGACAGACAGAGACAGAGACAGGGGCAGACAGAGACAGAGACAGACGGAGACAGTGACAGACAGAGACAAAGGCAGACAGAGACAGAGACAGACAGAGACAGAGACAGACACGGACAGAGGCAGACAGAGACAGAGACAGATAGAGACAGAGATAGGCAGAGACAGAGACAGACTGAGACAGAGGCAGACAGAGACAGACAGAGGCAGAGTCAGAGACAGGCAGGGACAGAGACAGGCAGGGGCAGAGTCCGACAGAGACAGAGGCAGACAGAGACGGGGACAGAGATAGACAGTGACAGAGACAGAGACAGAGACAGCCAGAGATAGAGACAGAGACAAACAGAGACAGAGACAGACAGAGACAGACAGAGACAGACAGAGACAGACAGGGACAGAGACAGACAGAGACAGATACAGACAGAGACAGATACAGACAGAGACAGATACAGACAGAGACAGATACAGACAGAGACAGAGACAGAGACAGACAGAGACAGACAGAGA
>NC_134984.1:1672500-1675000 GCF_050947335.1 Megachile rotundata
GAGACAGACAGAGACAGAGACAGACAGAGACAGAGACAGAGACAGAGACAGAGACAGAGACAGAGACAGAGACAGAGACAGAGACAGAGACAGAGACAGAGACAGACAGAGACAGAGACAGACAGAGACAGAGACAGACAGAGACAGAGACAGAGACAGAGACAGAGACAGAGACAGAGACAGAGACAGAGACAGAGACAGACAGAGACAGAGACAGAGACAGAGACAGAGACAGAGACAGAGACAGAGACAGAGACAGAGACAGAGACAGAGACAGAGACAGAGACAGAGACAGAGACAGACAGAGACAGAGACAGAGACAGAGACAAAGACAGAGACAGAGACAGAGACAGAGACAGAGACAGAGACAGAGACAGAGACAGAGGAAGAGACAGAGATAGAGACAGAGACAGAGACAGAAACAGAGACAGACAGAGACAGAGACAGACAGAGACAGAGACAGACAGAGACAGAGACAGACAGAGACAGAGACAGACAGAGACAGAGACAGACAGAGACAGAGACAGAGACAGACAGAGACAGATACAGAGACAGAGACAGAGACAGAGACAGAGACAGAGACAGAGACAGAGACAGAGACAGAGACAGAGACAGACAGAGACAGAGACAGACAGAGACAGAGACAAACAGAGACAGAGACAGACAGAGACAGAGACAGACAGAGACAGAGACAGACAGAGACAGAGACAGACAGAGACAGAGACAGACAGAGACAGACAGAGACAGAGACAGACAGAGACAGAGACAGACAGAGACAGACAGAGACAGAGACAGAGACAGACAGAGACAGAGACAGACAGAGACAGAGACAGACAGAGGCAGAGACAGATCGAGACAGAGACAGACCGAGACAGGGACAGACAGAGACAGAGACAGAGACAGACAGAGACAGAGACAGAGACAGAGACAGAGACAGAGACAGAGACAGAGACAGAGACAGAGACAGAGACAGACCGAGACAGAGACAGAGACGGACAGAGACAGAGACAGACAGAGACAGAGACAGAGACAGGCAGAGACAGAGACAGACAGAGACAGAGAAAGACATAGACAGAGACAGACAGAGACAGAGACAGACAGAGACAGAGACAGACAGAGACAGACAGAGACAGACAGAGACAGAGACAGACAGAGACAGAGATAGACAGAGACAGACAGAGACAGACAGAGACAGACAGAGGCAGAGACAGGCGGAGACAGAGACAGACAGAGACAGAGACAGACAGAGACAGAGACAGTCAGAGACCGAGACAGACAGAGACAGAGACAGACAGAGTCAGAGACAGAGACAGACTGAGACAGAGACAGACAGAGGCAGAGACAGCGACAGAGACAGACAGCGACAGAGACAGACAGAGACAGAGACAGAGACAGACAGAGACAGAAACAGACAGAGACAGAGACAGAGACAGACAGAGACAGAGACAGACAGAGACAGAGACAGACAGAGACAGAGACAGACAGAGACAGAGACAGACAGAGACAGAGACAGACAGAGACAGAGACAGACAGAGACAGAGACAGACAGAGACAGAGACAGACAGAGACAGACAGAGACAGAGACAGACAGAGACAGAGACAGACAGAGACAGAGACAGAGACAGACAGAGACAGAGACAGACAGAGACAGAGACAGAGACAGACAGAGACAGAGACAGACAGAGACAGAGACAGACAGAGACAGAGACAGACAGAGACAGGGACAGACAGAGACAGAGACAGACAGAGACAGAGACAGACAGAGACAGAGACAGACAGAGACAGAGACAGACAGAGACAGAGACAGACAGAGACAGAGACAGACAGAGACAGAGACAGACAGAGACAGAGACAGACAGAGACAGAGACAGACAGAGGCAGAGACAGACCGAGACAGAGACAGACCGAGACAGGGACAGACAGAGACAGAGACAGAGACAGACAGAGACAGAGACAGAGACAGAGACAGAGACAGACAGAGACAGAGACAGACAGAGACAGAGGCAGACAGAGACAGAGACAGACAGAGACAGAGGCAGACAGAGACAGACAGAGACAGAGACAGACAGAGACAGAGACAGACAGAGACAGAGACAGATACAGAGACAGAGACAGAGACAGAGACAGAGACAGACAGAGACAGAGGCAGAGACAGAGACAGAGACAGAGACAGAGACAGAGACAGAGGCAGAGACAGCGGCAGAGGCAGAGGCAGAGGCGGACAGAGACGGAGACACAGGCAGAGACAGAGACAGGGGCAGAGACAGAGACAGAGACATTGACAGACAGAGACAGAGACAGAGACTGACAGAGACAGAGACAGAGACAGAGACAGAGACAGAGACAGAGACAGAGACAGAGACAGAGACAGAGACAGAGACAGAGACAGAGACAGAGACAGAGACAGACAGAGACAGACAGAGACAGATACAGAGACGGAGACAGAAACAGAGACAGAGGCAGAGACAGAGACAGAGACAGAAACAGAGACAGAGACAGA
>NC_134984.1:1705000-1712500 GCF_050947335.1 Megachile rotundata
AGTCAATGATAGCCGATAAGGTTACCGGACATCGCGAACCGGATAATATTGCTCACGATCCACATAACGAAAGGTTAGATCCGCGAACTTTCAATATATCTCGATCTATAACATTCGATACGCGTCCCAATATGAACGAAACTACACGATATGACTCGGTTTTGTCTAATTCATCTCGACCATTCATTGTGAAACCGCAACTTCCGTCATTCGAAGGAAGGGCAACGGAAAGACCGCCGAAATTTCTGCGCGAATTGAAAAGATTTGTAGATGCTGCTCGTGTTCCAGAGGACGAGTTAACATTTATCATTACACAAGCGTTAAAAGGTGTTGCGAGCGAGTGGTGGGACATAATGGTCGACCAAATAACCACATGGTCGCAATTTACCAATGCTTTCTTGAATCGGTTCTGGAGTTCGGCAATTCAGAGAAAGGTTAAAGACAACTTAGACTTAGGGGTATATCGTACTGACTCTGGGTTAACTCGGGTTGCATATGCCATGAAAATGATCGGCGGTGCGCGAGATTTAATTCCTCGTCCATCTGATGAGGAAATCGTATTAACACTGGCACGACACTTCACTCAAGCGGTAGATGATTGCGTATTGGGTCAAAATATAAAAAGCATAGACGCGTTCCTAGCACTATTAGAGCGTTTTGACAATGGAGGTACGGTCAATCGACAACGTAACAGCGATCGGTCTGAAAACTATAAAGAATGGGATAATAAAACATCGCGCGAAATCACGGATCGACCAACGTTTAATCCGTCTCGACGAACGACTTTAAATCCTACGTACAATCGTCCGCCACGGGAGTTCCAATACTCGAATAACTCAAATCAGCGTCCGGCCCAGGACTATCGTCGGCCCGGCCCTCAAATACAGGACAACCGTAATAGAGGGGGGGAAAGACAAGGCGACAGTACTCCCCGTATTCGGGCAGTGCAGGTGCAAGAAAACCCCGAAGAAGACGAATTTGTGGAGGACACGCAACATTTGTTGCCGGAAAACGAATAAGGGAATCCTCAGAAAATCGTCTGAGTATCTTCCCCTCTCAGTCGAGAGGATCCGCCAAGAAAAAAAAAGGGGAAGAGATGAAAGTAGTCATCGGTTCGGTGTTTCAAGATACACGTCGTGAGCTTATTGAAGAAGAAAAAGGGTCTTTGCCATCTTTAGTAACGAACCACTGTCCAGAAGTACGTCTTAAAATTGAAAATATTTCCGTAAAAGCGCTGGTTGATACTGGCAGCTCGGTCACCGCCATATCAGAAGACTGGTATAACGCACATCAGGATCAGTTGATCAAATGTCCAGCCCTGCCAATCGCTGGAGCATTTGTAATAGGAGCAACTGGAAGTCGTTCAACACGGTTGAAAAAACAAATTTGGGTGTCCATCAGCCACGAGGGAATGGTCGTTGAAACTTCAGTAGTTATTGTTCCAGGGTTAATATGTGAGGTTATACTGGGAATCGACACGTTACGCCGTACCAAGGCGAAAATCAACTTCGAACAGGGAATTTTAACGATGGTAACGGATAGTGGCCTCGTGGAAATCAATATAGGTGAAGATAACGCGCCTGACCCATCAATTAATGCAATGCTCACAACAGAGGAGATCCCCAGCTCAGACAATCAAGATCTACAACCCGTCATATCATCTATTTTGGAATCCGTGCAAGCAACGACAGGTCAAAAGAGACAGTTGGAACACGTTATTCGTAGCTATCCACAAGTTTGGGAAGACAAAGTCGGTAGGATAAGCTGTTATGAACATCACCTTCGAGTAAAAGATAATGCTCCATATTTTAATAGAACGTATCCTATTCCGCTTAAGTACCTCGAAGCGGCAGACAGGGAAATAAAAAAAATGCTGACTAATGGCATCATAAGACCCAGTACCAGTCCTTATATAAATCCAGTGGTACCAGTGTTAAAGAAAAACGGATCAGTTAGACTATGTCTTGATGCTAGGATGTTGAATGAAATACTAGTTGATGATCATGAAATGTCGGAAACTCCAGATGAGATTTTTCAAAAATTCAAGAAAGTTGATTTCCTATCGAGTCTTGATCTAACTAATAGTTTTTGGCAGGTTCCGTTATCCGAAGAATCGAGAAAATATACAGCGTTTATGTATCGTGGTCGATGTTACGAGTATACTGTCACACCATTCGGTCTTAAAACAAGCAGTGCTAGTTTAGTCCGAGCTTTACGTCGTATCTTAGTCGGAATGGAAAGTTTCGTGGTCAATTTTATAGATGATATTCTCTGCTTTTCCAGTACGTTTGAGGAGCACGTGCAGCATCTTAACGCGTTGTTAAAAAGATTAAAAGATCATAACATAACTGTTAATCTTGAGAAATGTCGGTTTATGCGTCATGAAATTAAATTTCTTGGTCATATATTATCAGTACAAGGTTTAAGACAAGATCCAGAAAAACTCTCCGCGATTCAACAATTTCCTACCCCGCGCAATGTAAAACAACTACGCGGATTTCTCGGTCTCGTTAACTATTACGGTAAATTCACCGATAAGCAAGCCGAGACAACAACTCCCCTATTAGCCTTGTTGAAGAAGGGAAAGCGTTGGGTTTGGGACGAAACACTGCAATCAGCTTTTGAAAATGTTAAAGATGCCTTCTGCAAAGAAGTGGTTTTGCAGTACGCGGACGTTAATAAAGAATTTTACTTGTCCACCGACGCGAGTTTTTCTGCGTTAGGCGCGGTAATTGAACAACACGATGCACAGGGTCACCTCAAACCGATTGCATTTGCTAGCAGAACATTAAAAGGTCCTGAACTAGCCTATTTTACTACCGAAAAAGAATTGTTAGCTATCGTATGGGCATTAGGAAAATTTCGGACCTATTTATATGGAGCGAGAATTGTACTTTTAACCGACCATAAAGCAATCACATTTCTCATGAGTAGTAAGTTGGTAAACCAGCGGCTCACCCGTTGGATTCTTGCTATACAGGACTACACAATCGAGATTAGGTATAGACCAGGGAAAGAAAACATACCCGCGGATGTGATGAGTCGTTTTTATGATCCAGACAACCGAAATTCTTGTAATCGCGAGACGTACGTGCCAATCCTCACGACATTAGCTCGCGCTATGTCAACAGAGTTAACAGTGGCTCTCAGTCAAATATTCGAATGGCAGCAAAAGGATACTAGGTTAAATACGATTATTCAGAATTGTAAGTCGGTAGGAAGCACCGTCAACGGGCGATATTGTTTCGAGTACGGCATGTTGTGGCACGTTAATAAGAACGGTAGAAAAAGGGTCGTAGTTCCTACAGAACTACGTGATAAATTGATCAAGGAAATACACGAAATTTACGCACATCTAGGAAGAGACAAAACCATCAAACTAGTAGCAGAAAATTTCTACGTATCGAAACTCCATCGATATGCGCGCAAATTAATTTCCACGTGCGATATTTGCCAACGAGTTAAAATTCTCACACATCCTCTGCATTCCGATATGCAAAGTATAATTCCAGAAAATCCACTCGACCTATTGTCAATCGATTTTTATGGTCCGTTACCAACCTCGAGGGGTGGGTTTAAACACATATTAGTAGTTGAGGAATTATTTACTAAGTTTGTTAAATTATATCCGGTGAGAAATGCTACCACCAATATAGCACTTGCGCGTATTTTTGAGAAATTTATTCCGCAATATGGAAGACCTACGCGAATTATCACCGACCACGGTACGCAATTCACATCAAAAAAATGGATCAGCACATTACAACGGGAAGGTATCCAACATGTACTGTCATCAATACGTCATCCTCAAAGCAACCCAGTGGAACGCGTAAATCGAGAAATTGGGAGGATTTTTCGCACATTAGCATCCTCAACCCATGCAGCATGGTCAAGGTGGATCGACGTCATCGAGACGTGCTGTAACGAAGTGGAACACGACAGCACCGGATTCACCCCAGTGGAGTTGCTTCTGAAGGTCAAACCTGAAAGACCGTGGGCGAGGTGGTCACAACCCCCTAACTGCCTGGATATCAACGACGAATTGGAATATAAACAAAAATTACATCTGGCATACCGAAGAATGTCACAAAAGGCTAAAAAACGTTGTGAAAGAATCAATACCGGAAAAGTACCCGTTTCCTATAACATCGGGGACCACGTTTTGATCAAATCCAATCCGGTATCCAGTGCTGCAGATCGGGAAATTGCAAAGTTCTTCCACATATATGAAGGACCATACACGGTGTCGAAAAGAAAAGGTCCAGCGACGTACCTATTGAGTGATTGTCAATCCGGCGTAATTCGGGGAACGTTTCATGCGTCGAGCCTACGACCATATTTACGGGCAGAAGAAACGACAATAGAATCTGACAAAGAGGGCTTGAAGATTCCAGGAAAGCCCCCCCCGAAGGATAATGAAGGTATATAAACAGGAGCGCTCGGTAAGACAAATTAGAACATCTAAGACTAGTACAAAACGTATACAATTGTATCCGAAGACGAGCATAGAAGCAGTGACCCGTGTCATCACCGAAGTATGGAACTCTAATAATCTTGCATAAGTATCCAACAATTTTTATTATACGTCATAGATAATTGTATTTTCACCGATCACCACAGCATCAATTATCCAAGATGACCGACAAAGGGGAACAAGCGTATGCAAAGTGGGCCATGATTTCACGGCCAACGCAAACGGGGATGGACTTAGAACACCCACCCGCTACTCTACCCGTTCTTCAAACCATCGAGGCGGGAAGCTGGAGGTCCTCTCAGGGCGGGAGGTACCGCCGAGGTGCGGGGGTCCAGGTGAGGGCCTCGAGGAAAAACCAGAGGACCCAAACACCATCTGGGGGTGTCGGAAGAAGTCGCTCCTTACAGAGGGAAACGGAGGAACACCCAACAACCTTCGATTGTCCAAAATCCCCTGAGCGTGAGGAAGCAGATATGTCGTGGGAGGTGATCCCGGAAACGGAGCAAGAGGACCCGATCATTGAGATCCCGGCCGTGGATCCTCAAGATCCATTGGGGTTGCTCTGCCTCACTGAGCGCGCAATTGACGCTTTTTTCGAATAGAACTCTATATATATGTGTTAGTGATAGTGTGTAAGTGTATGACATTGTGACATTTATTTTCTTTTGCAAAACAACTTTAAACATTTTGATTTTTAGTTACCTGTATTCTGTGAAAAACAGTGAAGTGTTTTATTTTGTGTTACTCTTGCGTTCTCTTTAAAACAGACTCTTTATGTTTAAGTATCGTTAAAAAACTATGGACAATTTCAGTTTGATTTCTTTTCGTTTCATTGACAATGGACAAATCTTGTTATGTTTCAGTGCGATTAAAAATTATAGACAATTTAAGTTTTGTTAACGATAGACAATTTCAATTTTTGTCTTTCTCCATTAATTAATAATGTAAATTTTCTTTGTGTTGCGTGCAACCAAGCACACTTACGGTTACTTAAAAAGACGGACAATGAAAATTATTTTGCGTTATTTCGTCAGAACAGAAGGCGCTACGCCTAATTATTTTATTAAAATTTTTAGTTCTCGTTATACACGAGTGTGATGCTAATCAGTTAAAATGTGATAAATATGCGTACATAGGTGCATTTCGACTGCGTCCCTGCACCTTTTGTTTTGTGAAGAGGGGGGCATATGTAACCGTGCTGGTTACATAATATAAGAACACATTATATATCAGTTTATGTATTGCCGCGGTATGGGGTATCCCTACTCCGCTCATACGTCGTGATCATGATTTCATGGGGTTACGGGTAGAGTATTTACCCCACTTTCACTAATTATGCGTGCGCATCGATCCCCACTCGATAGCGATCGAAGGAGGTCGATGCGAGGATCAAATTAGGCACTCTACGTCTGGAAGCGAATCGAGTCGGTTCAAGAAAAATCTATTCTGCGAAACACGGTACGCGATTGCGAGGTCAAACCGACCTGATAGATTCGTCAAGCCGACAATTTGTCCGCGACGCGTAAACGCCTCAAACCGAGGAGTCGATCGTTCAAGCCGAACGGTGGCACAGTCAGAGTCAGATTTCGGAACAATTAGTCGATCGTGAACAGCGTAGTAGTCAGAACGTAAATATTGATTTGTATTAAAGCGAATAATCAAATAGATAATTTTTAAATTCTTTGGGTAAAGTTGTGGTAAGTAACGGTTGATTGGAAGTCGATTCTCTTTAATAATTTTCGTCGGTATTCCCACAGTTGTGAATAGCGACTGAGATCATTTAAATTGTACATTTTGGCGTGGTACAGCTCTCAGGCTCATACAGGCAATTGAAGTGTCGCTCGGCCCACGTAAAGTGTCCCGCCGTATCTTCTAATTGTACCTGTGTGCCCTTGCGAGAGGTAGTCTCGCTGGTGTAGAATTGTATGATTTCTGCCATGTTTGATCGAGGCACAGCTCACAGACTCGTTTGAGTAACCAGAGTATCGCCCAGCTCACGAAAGTGCCCTGCCGCTACTCCTTGGTTGTTCTCAAATGCCTTTGTGAAGAGGTGGACACGACCGCGTGGCACAGCTTTCGCTCTGTTTGGAGGTTAATTTGTTCGAATCGGATTCATACTCAGTTTGGGTAACCGAAGTGTCGCCCAGCCCACATATTGTGCCTGCCGGCATCTTCTAGTTGTTCTCAATCAGTGCATGAATCTCATAGTACAGGCACCTTTTGGCTTTTCCCGAGTTGCTCGACGAGGTCAATTTGTGTGTTACTGTACTATTCGCGTCGCGAATTACACGATCGGATCAGTACTGTTGGAATCAGGCGTCCGGCATCAGAGCAAGTCTTGAGCCCCAATAAACTCCTCTAGACGAACTCCTAGGTGTCTCAACCTGATCTCGACTTCGTGCGAGTCTCCACCGGAACATCTCCTCCGATTTATCGGCCGAGTGTAAAAGGTGCTGCGACAATCCTCAATCGTGCTATTTACCGAGGCATCGACTCCAACCACCAATTTAAATAATTATATGTAAATAACTAATCGAAATTTCACATAAAGCATTTACATTCCTTTCGCATCTTCGAGCGCCGACTCATTGAAAGTCACTAGATTGAACGAAACAGAATTGTATTACAAAATTTCGTAAAACGAAACTCTTATTGTTAAATATACATGTATGTACGTATGTGTTGGTTTTGCAGAATATATATATATATTGTCCTATGTTAACTCTAAATGAAAGAGGTTTCTAACTTTCTTTAACGACCAGTCAGACCACTCCGCTATCCAGTACCTGGAGGCCCGAACCCTCCATTTAAATCATTCATAGATTAAAGCACGTTTATTCTTACTGAGAAGCCCAGGCTGGGCTTTAAACCAGACAGAATTCACAGAAAATATAACGACAAAATTCGTAGAAGCAACGCCCGTCTCCGGGCGTATCTAAATAAACAAAACCACGTTTACAAGACAGAGACAGAGACAGACAGAGACAGAGACAGACAGAGACAGAGACAGACAGAGACAGAGACAG
>NC_134984.1:1715000-1717500 GCF_050947335.1 Megachile rotundata
ACAGACAGAGACAGAGACAGACAGAGACAGAGGCAGATACAGACAGAGACAGAGACAGACAGAGACAGAGACAGACAGAGACAGAGGCAGACAGAGACAGAGGCAGACAGAGACAGAGACAGATAGAGACAGAGATAGGCAGAGACAGAGACAGACAGAGACAGAGGCAGACAGAGACAGACAGAGGCAGAGTCAGAGACAGGCAGGGACAGAGACAGGCAGGGGCAGAGACCGACAGAGACAGATGCAGACAGAGACGGAGACAGAGATAGACAGTGACAGAGACAGAGACAGAGACAGCCAGAGATAGAGACAGAGACAGACAGAGACAGAGACAGACAGAGACAGAGACAGACAGAGACAGACAGAGACAGAGACAGACAGGGACAGAGACAGACAGAGACAGATACAGACAGAGACAGAGACAGACAGAGACAGAGTCAGACAGAGACAGAGACAGACAGAGACAAAGGCTGACAGAGACAGAGACAGGCAGAGACAGAGGCAGACAGAGACAGAGACAGACAGAGACAGATACAGACAGAGACAGAGACAGACAGAGACAGAGACAGAGACAGAGACAGACAGAGACAGAGACAGACAGAGACAGAGACAGACAGAGACAGACAGAGACAGACAGAGACAGACAGAGACAGAGACAGACAGAGACAGACAGAGACAGACAGAGACAGAGGCAGACAGTGACAGAGACAGACAGAGACAGAGACAGAGATGGATACAGACAGGGACAGACACAGACAGAGACAGGGGCAGATGTAGACAGAGACAGAGACAGAGACAGAGACAGAGACAGAGACAGAGACAGACAGAGACTGAGACAGACAGAGACAGAGACAGAGAGAGACAGAGGCAGAGGTAGACAGAGACAGAGACAGAGGCAGAGACGGAGGCAGAGACAGAGACAGAGACAGAGGCAGAGACAGCGGCAGAGGCAGAGGCAGAGGCGGACAGAGACGGAGACACAGGCAGAGACAGAGACAGGGGCAGAGACAGAGACAGAGACAGAGACAGACAGAGACAGAGACAAAGACTTACAGAGACAGAGACAGAGACAGAGACAGAGACAGAGACAGAGACAGAGACAGACAGAGACAGACAGAGACAGAGACAGACAGAGACAGACAGAGACAGAGACAGACAGAGACAGACAGAGACAGAGGCAGACAGTGACAGAGACTGTCAGAGACAGACAGAGACAAAGACAGAGATGGATACAGACAGGGACAGACACAGACAGAGACAGGGGCAGAGATAGACAGAGACAGAGACAGAGACAGAGACAGACAGAGACAGAAACAGACAGAGGCAGAAACAGACAGAGACAGAGGCAGAGGTAGACAGAGACAGAGACAGACGCAGGGACGGAGGCAGAGACAGAGACAGAGACAGAGGCAGAGACAGCGCTAGAGGCGGAGGCAGTGGCGGACAGAGACGGAGACACAGGCAGAGACAGAGACAGGGGCAGATACAGAGACAGAGACATAGACAGACAGAGACAGAGACAGAGACAGACAGAGACAGAGACAGACAGAGACAGAGACAGACAGAGACAGACAGAGACAGACAGAGACAGACAGAGACAGAGACAGACAGAGACAGACAGAGACAGACAGAGACAGAGGCAGACAGTGACAGAGACAGACAGAGACAGAGACAGAGATGGATACAGACAGGGACAGACACAGACAGAGACAGGGGCAGATGTAGACAGAGACAGAGACAGAGACAGAGACAGAGACAGAGACAGAGACAGACAGAGACAGAGACAGACAGAGACAGAGACAGAGAGAGACAGAGGCAGAGGTAGACAGAGACAGAGACAGAGGCAGAGACGGAGGCAGAGACAGAGACAGAGACAGAGGCAGAGACAGCGGCAGAGGCAGAGGCAGAGGCGGACAGAGACGGAGACACAGGCAGAGACAGAGACAGGGGCAGAGACAGAGACAGAGACAGAGACAGACAGAGACAGAGACAAAGACTTACAGAGACAGAGACAGAGACAGAGACAGAGACAGAGACAGAGACAGAGACAGACAGAGACAGACAGAGACAGAGACAGACAGAGACAGACAGAGACAGAGACAGACAGAGACAGACAGAGACAGAGGCAGACAGTGACAGAGACTGTCAGAGACAGACAGAGACAAAGACAGAGATGGATACAGACAGGGACAGACACAGACAGAGACAGGGGCAGAGATAGACAGAGACAGAGACAGAGACAGAGACAGACAGAGACAGAAACAGACAGAGGCAGAAACAGACAGAGACAGAGGCAGAGGTAGACAGAGACAGAGACAGACGCAGGGACGGAGGCAGAGACAGAGACAGAGACAGAGGCAGAGACAGCGCTAGAGGCGGAGGCAGTGGCGGACAGAGACGGAGACACAGGCAGAGACAGAGACAGGGGCAGATACAGAGACAGAGACATAGACAGACAGAGACAGAGACAGAGACTGACAGAGACAGAGACAGAGAC
>NC_134984.1:1822500-1825000 GCF_050947335.1 Megachile rotundata
ACAGAGACAGAGACAGACAGAGACAGAGACAGACAGAGACAGAGACAGGGACAGAGACAGTGACAGAGACAGAGACAGAGACAGAGACAGAGACAGAGTCAGAGACTGACAGAGACAGAGACAGAGACAGAGACAGAAACAGACAGAGACAGAGACAGAGACAGAGGCAGAGACAGCGACAGAGACAGACAGAGACAGAGACAGAGACAGAGACAGAGACAGACAGGGGCAGAGACAGACAGAGATAGAGACAGACACAGAGAGAGACAGACAGAGACAGAGACAGAGACAGACAGAGACAGAGACAGACAGAGACAGAGACAGACAGAGACAGACAGAGACAGAGACAGACAGAGACAGAGACAGACAGAGACAGAGACAGAGACAGACAGAGACAGAGACAGAGACAGACAGAGACATAGACAGACAGAGACAGAGACAGACAGAGACAGGGACAGACAGAGACAGAGACAGAGACAGAGACAGAGACAGAGACAGAGACAGAGACAGAGACAGAGACAGAGACAGAGACAGAGACAGAGACAGACAGAGACAGAGACAGACAGAGACAGAGACAGAGACAGAGACAGACAGAGACAGAGACAGACAGAGACAGAGACAGACAGAGACAGAGACAGAGACAGACAGAGACAGAGACAGACAGAGACAGAGACAGACAGAGACAGAGACAGAGACAGAGACAGAGACAGATAGAGACAGAGACAGACAGAGACAGAGACAGACAGAGACAGAGACAGACAGAGACAGAGACAGAGACAGACAGAGGCAGAGACAGACAGAGACAGACAGAGACAGACAGGGACAGAGACAGACAGAGACAGACACAGACAGAGACAGACAGAGACAGGGACAGACAGAGACAGAGACAGACAGAGACAGAGACAGACAGAGACAGAGACAGAGACAGAGACAGAGACAGACAGAGACAGAGACAGACAGAGACAGAGACAGAGACAGACAGAGACAGAGACAGACAGAGACAGACAGAGACAGACAGAGACAGACAGAGACAGACAGAGACAGACAGAGACAGACAGAGACAGAGATAGGCAGAGACATACAGAGACAGACAGAGGCAGAGACAGGCAGAGACAGAGACAGACAGAGACAGAGACAGACAGAGACAGACAGAGACAGAGACAGACAGAGACAGAGACAGACAGAGACAGAGACAGAGACAGAGACAGAGACAGACAGAGACAGAGACAGAGACAGAGACAAAGACAGAGACAGAGGCAGAGACAGAGGAAGAGACAGAGATGGAGACGGAGACAGAGACAGAAACAGAGACAGAGGCAGAGACAGAGACAGAGACAGAGACAGAGACAGAGACAGAGACAGAGACAGAGACAGAGACAGAGACAGAGACAGAGACAGAGACAGAGACAGAGACAGAGACAGAGACAGAGACAGAGACAGAGACAGAGACAGAGACAGACAGAGACAGACAGAGACAGAGACAGACAGAGGCAGAGACAGACAGAGACAGACAGAGACAGAGACAGACAGAGACAGAGACAGACAGAGACAGAGACAGACAGAGACAGAGACAGACAGAGACAGACAGTGACAGAGACAGACAGAGACAGAGACAGACAGAGACAGAGACAGACAGAGACAGAGACAGACAGAGACAGAGACAGACAGAGACAGAGACAGACAGAGACAGAGACAGATATAGACAGAGACGGACAGAGACAGGGACAGAGGCAGACAGAGACAGAGACAGACAGAGACAAAGGCAGACACAGACAGAGACAGACAGAGACAGAGGCAGACAGAGACAGAGACAGACAGAGAGAGAGGCAGACCGAGACAGAGACAGACAGAGACAGAGACAGGGGCAGACAGAGACAGAGACAGATAGAGGCAGAGACAGACAGAGACAGAGAGAGAGAGACGGACAGAGACAGACGCGGACAGAGACAGAGACGGACAGAGACAGAGACGGACAGAGACAGAGACGGACAGAGACAGAGACGGACAGAGACAGAGACGGACAGAGACAGAGAAAGACAGAGACAGAGACAGAGACAGAGACAGAGACAGAGACAGAGACAGAGACAGAGACAGAGACAGAGACAGAGACAGAGACAGAGACAGACAGAGACAGAGACAGAGACAGAGACAAGGACAGAGACAGAGACAGAGACAGAGACAGAGACAGAGACAGAGACAGAGATAGAGACAGAGATAGAGACAGAGACAGAGACAGAAACAGAGACAGAGATAGAGACAGAGACAGAGACAGAGACAGAGACAGAGACAGAGACAGAGACAGACAGAGACAGAGACAGACAGAGACAGAGACAGACAGAGACAGAGACAGACAGAGACAGAGACAGACAGAGACAGAGACAGACAGAGACAGAGACAGACAGAGACAGAGACAGACAGAGACAGAGACAGAGACAGGGACAGAGACAGTGACAGAGACAGAGACAGAGACAGAGACAGAGACAGAGACAGAGACTGACAG
>NC_134984.1:2070000-2072500 GCF_050947335.1 Megachile rotundata
AGACACAGACAGAGACAGACAGAGACAGAGGCAGACAGAGACAGAGACAGACAGAGACAGATACCGACAGAGACAGAGACACACAGAGACAGACAGAGACAGATACCGACAGAGACAGAGACAGACAGAGACAGACAGAGACAGACAGAGACAGAGACAGACAGAGACAGAGACGGACAGAGACAGAGACAGACAGAGACCGAGACAGACAGAGACAGAGACAGACAGAGACAGAGACAGACAGAGACAGAGACAGACAGAGACAGAGACAGACAGAGACGGAGACAGACAGAGACAGAGACAGACAGAGACAGAGACAGAGACAGACAGAGACAGAGACAGACAGAGACAAAGGCAGACAGAGACAGAGACAGACAGAGACAGAGGCAGACAGAGACAGAGAAAGACAGAGACAGACAGAGACAGAGACAGACAGAGACAAAGGCAGACAGAGACAGAGACAGACAGAGACAGAGGCAGACAGAGACAGAGACAGACAGAGACAGAGACAGACAGAGACAGATACCGACAGAGACAGATACCGACAGAGACAGAGACAGACAGAGACAGACAGAGACAGAGACAGACAGAGACAGAGACAGACAGAGACAGAGACAGACAGAGACAGAGACAGACAGAGACAGAGACAGACAGAGACAGAGACAGACGGAGACAGAGACAGACAGAGACAGAGACAGAGACAGACAGAGACAGAGACAGACAGAGACAGAGACAGACAGAGACAGAGACAGAGACAGAGACAGACAGAGACAGAGACAGACAGAGACAGAGACAGACAGAGACAGAGACAGACAGAGACAGAGACAGACAGAGACAGAGACAGACAGAGACAGAGACAGACAGAGACAGAGACAGACAGAGACAGAGACAGAGACAGACAGAGACAGAGACGGAGACAGTCAGAGACAGAGACAGACAGTGACAGAGACAGACAGAGACAGAGACAGACAGAGACAGAGACAGACAGAGACAGACAGAGACAGAGACAGATAGAGATAGAGACAGAGACAGACAGAGACAGAGACGGACAGAGACAGAGACAGACAGAGACAGAGACAGGGACAGAGACAGAGACAGGCAGAGACAGAGACAAACAGAGACAGAGACAGACAGAGATAGAGACAGACAGAGGCAAAGACAGACAGAGACAGAGACAGCGACAGACAGAGACAGACAGAGACAGACAGAGACAGACACAGACAGAGACAGACAGAGACAGAGACAGACAGAGACAGAGACAGACAGAGACAGAGACAGACAGAGACAGAGACAGACGGAGACAGAGACAGGGACAGACAGAGACAGAGACAGAGACAGAGACAGAGACAGAGACAGAGACAGACAGAGACAGACACAGACAGAGACAGAGACAGAGACAGATAGAGACCGGGACAGACAGAGACAGAGACAGACAGAGTCAGAGACAGAGACAGACTGCGACAGAGACAGACAGTGGCAGAGACAGACAGAGACAGAGGCAGACAGAGACAGACAGAGACAGAGACAGACAGAGGCAGACAGAGACAGAGACAGACAGAGACAGACAGGGACAGAGACAGACACAGACAGAGACACACAGAGACAGAGACAGACAGAGGCAGAGACAGACAGAGACAGAGACAGAGACAGACAGAGACAGAGACAGAGACAGAGACAGACAGAGACAGAGACAGACAGAGACAGAGACAGACAGAGACAGAGACAGACAGAGACAGACAGAGACAGAGACAGAGACAGACAGAGACAGACAGAGGCAGAGACAGAGACAGAGACAAGACAGCGACAGAGACAGAGACAGAGACAGAGACAGAGACAGAGACAGACAGAGACAGAGACAGACAGAGACAGAGACAGACAGAGACAGAGACAGACAGAGACAGAGACAGACAGAGACAGAGACAGACAGAGACAGAGACAGACGTGGACAGAGACAGAGACCGAGACAGAGACAGACCGAGACAGAGACAGAGACAGACAGAGACAGACAGAGGCAGAGACAGAGACAGAGACAGAGACAGAGACAGACAGAGACAGAGACAGACGTGGACAGAGACAGAGACCGAGACAGAGACAGACCGAGACAGAGACAGAGACAGACAGAGACAGACAGAGGCAGAGACAGAGACAGAGACAGAGACAGAGACAGAGACAGAGACAGAGGCAGAGACAGACGGAGAGGGAGACAGACAGAGACAGACAGAGACAGAGACAGACAGAGACAGAGACAGACAGAGACAGAGTCAGAGACAGACAGAGACAGGCAGAGACAGACTGAGACAGACAGAGACAGACCGAGACAGACAGAGACAGGGAGAGACGGAGACAGAGACAGACAGAGACGGTCAGAGACAGATAGAGACAGACACAGACAGAGACAGACAGAGACAGAGACAGACAGAGACAGAGACAGAGACAGAGACAGACAGAGACAGAGACAGAGACAGACAAAGACAGACAGAGACAGACAGAGACAGACAGA
>NC_134984.1:2185000-2190000 GCF_050947335.1 Megachile rotundata
ACAGAGGCAGACAGAGACAGAGACAGACAGAGACAGACAGGGACAGAGACAGACACAGACAGAGACACACAGAGACAGAGACAGACAGAGACAGAGACAGACAGAGACAGAGACAGACAGAGACAGAGACAGAGACAGACAGAGACAGAGACAGACAGAGACAGAGACAGACAGTGACAGAGACAGAGACAGAGACAGAGACAGAGACAGAGACAGAGACAGAGACAGAGACAGAGACAGAGACAGCCAGAGACAGAGACAGACAGAGACAGATACAGACAGAGACAGAGACAGACAGAGACAGACACAGACAGAGACAGAGACAGACAGAGACAGAGTCAGACAGAGACAGAGACAGACAGAGACAAAGGCAGACAGAGACAGAGACAGACAGAGACAGAGGCAGACAGAGACAGAGACAGACAGAGACAGATACCGACAGAGACAGAGACAGACAGAGACAGACAGAGACAGAGACAGACAGAGACAGAGACAGACAGAGACAGAGACAGAGACAGAGACAGACAGAGACAGAGACAGACAGAGACAGACAGAGACAGACTGAGACAGACAGAGACAGACCGAGACAGACAGAGACAGGGAGAGACGGAGACAGAGACAGACAGAGACGGTCAGAGACAGATAGAGACAGACACAGACAGAGACAGACAGAGACAGAGACAGACAGAGACAGAGACAGAGACAGACAGAGACAGAGACAGAGACAGACAGAGACAGAGACAGACAGAGACAGAGACAGGCAGAGACAGACAGAGACAGACAGAGACAGACACAGAGAGAGACAGACACAGAGAGAGACAGACAGAGACAGAGACAGACAGAGACAGAGACAGACAGTGACAGAGACAGACAGAGACAGAGACAGAGACAGAGACAGAGACAGACAGAGACAGAGACAGACAGAGACAGAGACAGAGACAGACAGAGACAGAGACAGAGACAGACAGAGACAGACAGAGACAGACAGAGACAGAGACAGACAGAGACAGAGACAGACAGAGACAGAGACAGACAGAGACAGAGACAGACAGAGACAGAGACAGACAGAGACAGAGACAGACAGAGACAGACAGAGACAGACAGAGACAGAGACAGACAGAGACAGACAGAGACAGAGACAGAGACAGACAGAGACAGAGACAGACAGAGACAGAGACCGACAGAGACAGAGACAGACAGAGACAGAGACAGACAGAGACAGAGACAGACAGAGACAGAGACAGACAGAGACAGAGACAGAGACAGAGACAGACAGAGACAGAGATAGACAGAGACAGACAGAGATAGACAGAGACAGACAGAGACAGACAGAGGCAGAGACAGACAGAGACAGAGACAGACAGAGACAGAGACAGACAGAGACAGAGACAGACAGAGACAGAGACAGACAGAGACAGGGACAGACAGAGACAGAGACAGAGACAGAGACAGAGACAGAGACAGACAGAGACAGACACAGACAGAGACAGAGACAGAGACAGATAGAGACCGGGACAGACAGAGACAGAGACAGACAGAGTCAGAGACAGAGACAGACTGCGACAGAGACAGACAGTGGCAGAGACAGACAGAGACAGAGGCAGACAGAGACAGACAGAGACAGAGACAGACAGAGGCAGACAGAGACAGAGACAGACAGAGACAGACAGGGACAGAGACAGACACAGACAGAGACACACAGAGACAGAGACAGACAGAGACAGAGACAGACAGAGACAGAGACAGACAGAGACAGAGACAGAGACAGACAGAGACAGAGACAGACAGAGACAGAGACAGACAGTGACAGAGACAGAGACAGAGACAGAGACAGAGACAGAGACAGAGACAGAGACAGAGACAGAGACAGAGACAGCCAGAGACAGAGACAGACAGAGACAGATACAGACAGAGACAGAGACAGACAGAGACAGACACAGACAGAGACAGAGACAGACAGAGACAGAGTCAGACAGAGACAGAGACAGACAGAGACAAAGGCAGACAGAGACAGAGACAGACAGAGACAGAGGCAGACAGAGACAGAGACAGACAGAGACAGATACCGACAGAGACAGAGACAGACAGAGACAGACAGAGACAGAGACAGACAGAGACAGAGACAGACAGAGACAGAGACAGAGACAGAGACAGACAGAGACAGAGACAGACAGAGACAGACAGAGACAGACAGAGACAGAGACAGAGACAGAGACAGAGACAGAGGCAGACAGAGACACAGACAGAGACAGACAGAGACAGACAGAGACAGAGACAGACAGAGACAGAGACAGACAGAGACAGAGACAGACAGAGACAGAGACAGACAGAGACAGAGACAGACAGAGACAGAGACAGACAGAGACAGAGACAGACAGAGACAGAGACAGACAGAGACAGAGACAGACAGAGACAGAGACAGACAGAGACAGACAGAGACAGAGACAGACAGAGACAGAGACAGACAGAGACAGACAGAGACAGACAGAGACAGAGACAGACAGAGACAGAGACAGACAGAGACAGAGACAGACAGAGACAGAGACAGACAGAGACAGAGACAGAGACAGACAGAGACAGACAGAGACAGAGACAGACAGAGACAGAGACAGAGACAGACAGAGACAGAGACAGACAGAGACAGAGACAGACAGAGACAGAGACAGACAGAGACAGAGACAGACAGAGACAGAGACAGAGACAGACAGAGACAGAGACAGACAGAGACAGGGACAGACAGAGACAGAGACAGACAGAGACAGAGACAGACAGAGACAGAGACAGACAGAGACAGAGACAGACAGAGACAGAGACAGACAGAGACAGAGACAGACAGAGACAGAGACAGACAGTGACAGAGACAGAGACAGAGACAGAGACAGAGACTGAGACAGAGACAGAGACAGAGACAGAGACAGAGACAGAGACAGCCAGAGACAGAGACAGACAGAGACAGATACAGACAGAGACAGAGACAGACAGAGACAGACACAGACAGAGACAGAGACAGACAGAGACAGAGTCAGACAGAGACAGAGACAGACAGAGACAAAGGCAGACAGAGACAGAGACAGACAGAGACAGAGGCAGACAGAGACAGAGACAGACAGAGACAGAT
This sequence comes from Megachile rotundata, assembly GCF_050947335.1. Lineage (NCBI taxonomy): Eukaryota > Metazoa > Arthropoda > Insecta > Hymenoptera > Megachilidae > Megachile > Megachile rotundata. The sequence goes on from NC_134984.1 coordinate 2,188,119, forward strand.
ACCGACAGAGACAGAGACAGACAGAGACAGACAGAGACAGAGACAGACAGAGACAGAGACAGACAGAGACAGAGACAGAGACAGAGACAGACAGAGACAGAGACAGACAGAGACAGACAGAGACAGACAGAGACAGAGACAGAGACAGAGACAGAGACAGACTGAGACAGACAGAGACAGACCGAGACAGACAGAGACAGGGAGAGACGGAGACAGAGACAGACAGAGACGGTCAGAGACAGATAGAGACAGACACAGACAGAGACAGACAGAGACAGAGACAGACAGAGACAGAGACAGACAGAGACAGACAGAGACAGAGACAGAGGCAGACAGAGGCAGAGACAGAGACAGAGTCAGAGACAGACAGAGACAGACAGAGACAGACAGAGACAGACACAGAGAGAGACAGACACAGAGAGAGACAGACAGAGACAGAGACAGACAGAGACAGAGACAGACAGTGACAGAGACAGACAGAGACAGAGACAGAGACAGAGACAGAGACAGAGACAGAGACAGACAGAGACAGAGACAGACAGAGACAGAGACAGACAGAGACAGAGACAGACAGAGACAGACAGAGACAGACAGAGACAGAGACAGACAGAGACAGAGACAGACAGAGACAGAGACAGACAGAGACAGACAGAGACAGACAGAGACAGACAGAGACAGAGACAGACAGAGACAGACAGAGACAGAGACAGAGACAGACAGAGACAGAGACAGACAGAGACAGAGACCGACAGAGACAGAGACAGACAGAGACAGAGACAGACAGAGACAGAGACAGAGACAGACAGAGACAGAGACAGAGACAGACAGAGACAGAGATAGACAGAGACAGACAGAGATAGACAGAGACAGACAGAGACAGACAGAGGCAGAGACAGACAGAGACAGAGACAGACAGAGACAGAGACAGACAGAGACAGAGACAGACAGAGACAGAGACAGACAGAGACAGGGACAGACAGAGACAGAGACAGAGACAGAGACAGAGACAGAGACAGACAGAGACAGACACAGACAGAGACAGAGACAGAGACAGATAGAGACCGGGACAGACAGAGACAGAGACAGACAGAGTCAGAGACAGAGACAGACTGCGACAGAGACAGACAGTGGCAGAGACAGACAGAGACAGAGGCAGACAGAGACAGACAGAGACAGAGACAGACAGAGGCAGACAGAGACAGAGACAGACAGAGACAGACAGGGACAGAGACAGACACAGACAGAGACACACAGAGACAGAGACAGACAGAGACAGAGACAGACAGAGACAGAGACAGACAGAGACAGAGACAGAGACAGACAGAGACAGAGACAGACAGAGACAGAGACAGACAGTGACAGAGACAGAGACAGAGACAGAGACAGAGACAGAGACAGAGACAGAGACAGAGACAGAGACAGAGACAGAGACAGAGACAGAGACAGCCAGAGACAGAGACAGACAGAGACAGATACAGACAGAGACAGAGACAGACAGAGACAGACACAGACAGAGACAGAGACAGACAGAGACAGAGTCAGACAGAGACAGAGACAGACAGAGACAAAGGCAGACAGAGACAGAGACAGACAGAGACAGAGGCAGACAGAGACAGAGACAGACAGAGACAGATACCGACAGAGACAGAGACAGACAGAGACAGACAGAGACAGACAGAGACAGAGACAGACAGAGACAGAGACAGACAGAGACAGATACAGACAGAGACAGAGACAGACAGAGACAGATACAGACAGAGACAGAGACAGACAGAGACAGATACCGACAGAGACAGAGACAGACAGAGACAGACAGAGACAGAGACAGACAGAGACAGATACCGACAGAGACAGAGACAGACGGAGACAGAGACAGACAGAG
>NC_134984.1:2272500-2275000 GCF_050947335.1 Megachile rotundata
GACAGAGACAGAGACAGACAGAGACAGAGACAGACAGAGACAGAGACAGACAGAGACAGACAGAGACAGAGACAGACAGAGACAGAGACAGACAGAGACAGAGACAGACAGAGACAGACAGAGACAGACACAGACAGAGACAGAGACAGACAGAGACAGAGACAGACAGAGACAGAGACAGACAGAGACAGAGACAGACAGAGACAAAGACAGACAGAGACAGAGACAGACAGAGACAGAGACAGACAGAGACAGAGACAGACAGAGACAGAGACAGACAGAGACAGAGATAGACAGAGACAGACAGAGATAGACAGAGACAGACAGAGACAGACAGAGGCAGAGACAGACAGAGACAGAGACAGACAGAGACAGAGACAGAGACAGACAGAGACAGAGGCAGAGACAGAGACAGAGACAGATAGAGACCGGGACAGACAGAGACAGAGACAGACAGAGTCAGAGACAGAGACAGACTGCGACAGAGACAGACAGAGGCAGAGACAGACAGAGACAGAGGCAGACAGAGACAGACAGAGACAGAGACAGACGGAGGCAGACAGAGACAGAGACAGACAGAGACAAAGACAGACAGAGACAGACAGGGACAGAGACAGACACAGACAGAGACACACAGAGACAGAGACAGACAGAGACAGAGACAGAGACAGACAGAGACAGAGACAGACAGAGACAGAGACAGACAGAGACAGAGACAGACAGAGACAGAGACAGACAGAGACAGAGACAGACAGAGACAGAGACAGACAGAGACAGACAGAGACAGAGACAGACAGAGACAGAGACAGACAGAGACAGAGACAGACAGAGACAGAGACAGACAGAGACAGAGACAGAGACAGAGACAGAGACAGAGACAGAGACAGAGACAGAGACAGAGACAGAGTCAGAGACAGAGACAGAGACAGAGTCAGAGACAGAGACAGAGACAGAGACAGAGACAGAGACAGAGACAGAGACAGAGACAGAGACAGAGACAGGGACAGAGACAGAGGCAGCCAGAGACAGAGACAGACAGAGACAAGAGACAGAGAGAGATAGAGACAGACAGAGACAGAGACAGACAGAGACAGACAGAGACAGACAGAGACAGAGACAGACGGAGACAGACAGAGACAGACAGAGACAGCGACAGACAGAGACAGAGACAGACAGAGGCAGAGACAGACAGAGACAGAGGCAGACAGAGACAGACAGAGACAGAGACAGACAGAGACAGAGACAGACAGAGACAGAGACAGAGACAGACAGAGACAGAGACAGACAGAGGCAGAGACAGACAGAGACAGAGACAGACAGAGACAGACAGAGACAGACAGAGACAGACAGAGACAGACAGAGACAGAGACAGAGACAGACAGAGACAGAGACAGACAGAGACAGAGACAGACAGAGACAGAGACAGACGTGGACAGAGACAGAGACCGAGACAGAGACAGACCGAGACAGAGACAGACCGAGACAGAGACAGAGACAGACAGAGACAGAGACAGACAGAGACAGACAGAGGCAGAGACAGAGACAGAGACAGGGACAGAAACAGAGACAGAGACAGAGACAGACGGAGAGGGAGACAGAGACAGACAGAGGGAGAGACAGACAGACACAGAGACACACAGAGGGAGAGACAGACAGAGACAGAGACAGACAGAGGGAGAGACAGACAGAGACAGAGACAGACAGAGACAGAGACAGACAGAGACAGAGACAGACAGAGACAGAGACAGAGACAGACAGAGACAGACAGAGACAGAGACAGACAGAGACAGAGACAGACAGAGACAGAGACAGAGACAGACAGAGACAGAGACAGACAGAGACAGAGACAGACAGAGACAGAGACAGACAGAGACAGAGACAGACAGAGACAGAGACAGAGACAGAGACAGAGACAGAGACAGAGACAGAGACACACAGAGACAGAGACAGAGACAGGGACAGAGACAGAGACACACAGAGACAGCGACAGACAGAGACAGACAGAGACAGACAGAGACAGACACAGACAGAGACAGACAGAGACAGAGACAGACGGAGACAGAGACAGACAGAGACAGAGACAGACAGAGACAGAGACAGACAGAGACAGACAGAGACAGAGACAGATAGAGATAGAGACAGAGACAGACAGAGACAGAGACGGACAGAGACAGAGACAGACAGAGACAGAGACAGACAGAGACAGAGACAGACAGAGACATAGACAGACAGAGACAGAGACAGACAGAGACAGAGACAGAGACAGACAGAGACAGACAGAGACAGAGACAGACAGAGACAGAGACAGAGACAGAGACAGAGACAGAGACAGAGACAGAGACAGAGACAGAGACAGAGACAGAGACAGAGACAGAGACAGAGACAGAGACAGAGACAGAGACAGAGACAGAGACAGAGACAGAGACAGAGACAGAGACAGAGACAGAGACAGAGACAGAGACAGAGACAGAGACAGAGACAGAGACAGAGACAGAGACAG
>NC_134984.1:2525000-2527500 GCF_050947335.1 Megachile rotundata
GGCAGAGACAGAGACAGAGACAGAGGCAGAGACAGCGGCAGAGGCAGAGGCAGAGGCGGACAGAGACGGAGACACAGGCAGAGACAGAGACAGAGACAGAGACAGAGACAGAGACAGACAGAGACAGAGACAGAGACTGACAGAGACAGAGACAGAGACAGAGACAGAGACAGACAGAGACAGAGACAGAGACAGACAGAGACAGAGACAGACAGAGACAGAGACAGACAGAGACAGAGACAGACAGAGACAGAGACAGACAGAGACAGACAGAGACAGAGACAGACAGAGACAGACAGAGACAGAGACAGACAGAGACAGAGACAGACAGAGACAGACAGAGACAGAGGCAGACAGTGACAGAGACTGTCAGAGACAGACAGAGACAGAGACAGAGATGGATACAGACAGGGACAGACACAGACAGAGACAGGGGCAGAGGTAGACAGAGACAGAGACAGAGACAGAGACAGAGACAGAGACAGAGACAGAGACAGAGACAGAGACAGACAGAGACAGAAACAGACAGAGGCAGAAACAGACAGAGACAGAGGCAGAGGTAGACAGAGACAGAGGCAGAGACGGAGGCAGAGACAGAGACAGACAGAGACAGAGACAGAGACAGAGACTGACAGTGACAGAGGCAGAGACAGAGACAGAGACAGACAGAGACAGAGACAGAGACAGACAGAGACAGAGACACAGACAGACAGAGGCAGATACAGAGACAGGGACAGAAACAGAGACAGAGGCAGAGACAGATACAGAGACAGAGGCAGAGACAGAGACAGAGACAGACAGAGACAGAGACAGACAGAGACAGACAGAGACAGACAGAGACAGAGACAGACAGAGACAGAGGCAGACAGAGACAGAGACAGACAGAGACAGAGACAGACAGAGACAGACAGAGACAGACAGAGACAGAGACAGACAGAGACAGAGGCAGACAGAGACAGACACAGACAGAGACAGAGGCAGACAGAGACAGACAGAGACAGACAGAGACAGAGACAGACAGAGACAGAGACAGACCGAGACAGAGACAGACAGAGACAGAGACAGACGGAGACAGAGACAGACAGAGACAGAGACAGACAGAGACAGACAGAGACAGAGGCAGACAGTGACAGAGACTGTCAGAGACAGACAGAGACAGAGACAGATGTGGATACAGACAGGGACAGACACAGACAGAGACAGGGGCAGTGGTAGACAGAGACAGAGACAGAGACAGAGACCGACAGAGACAGAAACAGACAGAGACAGAGGCAGAGGTAGACAGAGACAGAGACAGAGGCAGAGACGGAGGCAGAGACAGAGACAGAGACAGAGGCAGAGGCAGAGACAGCGGCAGAGGCAGAGGCAGAGGCCGACAGAGACGGAGACACAGGCAGAGAGAGAGACAGGGGCAGAGACAGAGACAGAGACAGGGACAGACAGAGACAGAGACAGAGACTGACAGAGACAGAGACAGAGACAGAGACAGAGACAGACAGAGACAGAGACAGAGACAGACAGAGATAGATACAGAGACAGAGACAGAAACAGAGACAGAGGCAGAGACAGAGACAGAGACAGAGACAGAGACAGAGACAGAGACAGAGACAGAGACAGAGACAGAGACAGAGACAGAGACAGAGACAGAGACAGAGACAGACAGATACAGAGACAGACAGAGACAGAGGGAGACAAAGACAGAGACAGGGACAGAGACAGTGACAGAGACAGAGACAGACAGAGACAGAGACAGACAGAGACAGACAGAGACAGACAGAGACAGAGACAGACAGAGACAGAGACAGACAGAGACAGAGACAGACAGAGACAGAGACAGACAGAGACAGAGACAGTCAGAGATAGAGACAGACAGAGACAGACAGAGACAGAGGCAGACAGTGACAGAGACTGTCAGAGACAGACAGAGACAGAGACAGAGATGGATACAGACAGCGACAGACACAGACAGAGACAGGGGCAGAGGTAGACGGAGACAGAGACAGAGACAGAGACAGACAGAGACAGAAACAGACAGAGGCAGAAACAGACAGAGACAGAGACAGACAGAGACAGAGACAGACAGAGACAGAGACAGACAGAGACAGAGACAGACAGAGACAGAGACAGACAGAGACAGAGACAGACAGAGACAGAGACAGACAGAGACAGAGACAGACAGAGACAGACAGAGACAGACAGAGACAGAGACAGACAGAGACAGAGATAGACAGAGACAGACAGAGACAGACAGCGGCAGATACAGGCAGAGACAGAGACAGACAGAGACAGAGACAGACAGAGACAGAGACAGGCAGAGACAGAGACAGAGACAGAGACAGACAGAGACAGACAGAGACAGAGGCAGACAGTGACAGAGACTGTCAGAGACAGACAGAGACAGAGACAGAGATGGATACAGACAGGGACAGACACAGACAGAGACAGGGGCAGAGGTAGACAGAGACAGAGACAGAGACAGAGACAGACAGAGACAGAAACA
>NC_134984.1:2565000-2567500 GCF_050947335.1 Megachile rotundata
GACAGCGGCAGAGGCAGAGGCAGAGGCGGACAGAGACGGAGACACAGGCAGAGACAGAGACAGGGGCCGAGACAGAGACAGAGACAGAGACAGACAGAGACAGAGACAGAGACTGACAGAGACAGAGACAGAGACAGAGACAGAGACAGAGACAGAGACAGACAGAGACAGAGACAGAGACAGAGACAGAGACAGACAGAGACAGAGACAGAGAGAGACAGACAGAGACAGAGACAGACAGAGACAGAGACAGACAGAGACAGACAGAGACAGAGGCAGACAGTGACAGAGACTGTCAGAGACAGACAGAGACAGAGACAGAGATGGATACAGACAGGGACAGACACAGACAGAGACAGGGGCAGAGGTAGACAGAGACAGAGACAGAGACAGAAACAGACAGAGGCAGAAATAGACAGAGACAGAGGCAGAGGTAGACAGAGACAGAGACAGAGGCAGAGACGGAGGCAGAGACAGAGGCAGAGACAGAGGCAGAGACAGTGGCAGAGGCAGAGGCAGAGGCGGACAGAGACGGAGACACAGGCAGAGACAGAGACAGGGGCAGAGACAGAGACAGAGACAGAGACAGACAGAGACAGAGACAGAGACAGAGACTGACAGAGACAGAGACAGAGACAGAGACAGAGACAGAGACAGAGACAGACAGAGACAGAGACAGAGACAGAGATAGACAGAGACGGAGGCAGAGACAGAGACAGAGACAGAGGCAGAGACAGCGGCAGAGGCAGAGGCAGAGGCGGACAGAGACGGAGACACAGGCAGAGACAGAGACAGGGGCAGAGGCAGAGACAGAGACAGAGACAGAGACAGACAGAGACAGAGACAGAGACTGACAGAGACAGAGACAGAGACAGAGACAGAGACAGACAGAGACAGAGACAGAGACAGACAGAGACAGAGACAGACAGAGACAGAGACAGACAGAGACAGAGACAGACAGAGACAGACAGAGACAGAGACAGACAGAGACAGAGACAGACAGAGACAGACAGAGACAGAGGCAGACAGTGACAGAGACTGTCAGAGACAGACAGAGACAGAGACAGAGATGGATACAGACAGGGACAGACACAGACAGAGACAGGGGCAGAGGTAGACAGAGACAGAGACAGAGACAGAGACAGAGACAGAGATGGATACAGACAGGGACAGACACAGACAGAGACAGGGGCAGAGGTAGACAGAGACAGAGACAGAGACAGAGACAGAGACAGAGACAGAGACAGAGACAGAGACAGACAGAGACAGAGACAGAGATAGAGACAGAGACAGTGACAGACAGAGACAGACAGAGACAGAGACAGACAGAGACAGAGATAGACAGAGACAGACAGAGACAGACAGCGGCAGATACAGGCAGAGACAGAGACAGACAGAGACAGAGACAGACAGAGACAGAGACAGGCAGAGACAGAGACAGAGACAGAGACAGAGACAGACAGAGACAGAGACAGACAGAGACAGAGACAGACAGAGACAGAGACAGACAGAGACAGAGACAGACAGAGACAGAGACAGAGACTGACAGAGACAGAGACAGAGACAGAGACAGAGACAGAGACAGAGACAGAGACAGAGACAGAGACAGAGACAGAGATAGACAGAGACAGAGGCAGAGACGGAGGCAGAGACAGAGACAGAGACAGAGGCAGAGACAGCGGCAGAGGCAGAGGCAGAGGCGGACAGAGACGGAGACACAGGCAGAGACAGAGACAGGGGCAGAGACAGAGACAGAGACAGAGACAGAGACAGACAGAGACAGAGACAGAGACTGACAGAGACAGAGACAGAGACAGAGACAGAGACAGACAGAGACAGAGACAGACAGAGACAGAGACAGACAGAGACAGACAGGGACAGAGACAGACAGAGACAGACAGGGACAGAGACAGACAGAGACAGAGACAGACAGAGACAGACAGAGACAGAGGCAGACAGTGACAGAGACTGTCAGAGACAGACAGAGACAGAGACAGAGATGGATACAGACAGGGACAGACACAGACAGAGACAGGGGCAGAGGTAGACAGAGACAGAGACAGAGACAGAGACAGAGACAGAGACAGAGACAGAGACAGAGACAGACAGAGACAGAAACAGACAGAGGCAGAAACAGACAGAGACAGAGGCAGAGGTAGACAGAGACAGAGGCAGAGACGGAGGCAGAGACAGAGACAGACAGAGACAGAGACAGAGACAGAGACTGACAGAGACAGAGGCAGAGACAGAGACAGAGACAGACAGAGACAGAGACAGACAGAGACAGAGACAGAGACTGACAGAGACAGAGACAGAGACAGAGACAGAGACAGAGACAGAGACAGAGACAGAGACAGAGACAGAGACAGAGACAGAGACAGAGACAGAGACAGACAGAGACAGAGACAGAGACAGAGACAGAGACAGAGACAGACGGAGACAGACGGAGACAGACACAGACAGAGACAGAGACAGAGACAGACAGAGACCGAGACAGACA
>NC_134984.1:2625000-2635000 GCF_050947335.1 Megachile rotundata
CGATCTCGATTTCGCGCCCTTTACAACTATATGGCGGTAATTGAGGGGGCTTACCAAGGTGTCCAGACACTGGGCGCGGAAACTCGGGATGATTCTTGGGTTTTTCCTCACGGAACGATAATTGCTTTACGAAAACTTAGGCAAGCGCCGAATACAGAATAAGGATCCGCGAGCCCTTACGCCGGTATTAGGACACCTCGTAGCCTACCCCCACCCTCTGCCGGAGTTTCCGAATTCTATCGAAGTCTTCTTCGGCAGGGCTTCTTCCGTCTCCGCAGCCTCTCTTCTTCTATCGTAGGGCCGGAGCGGGGAAGCGGCAGGGAATCGGCACTTTCCTTCGGCGTACGTCGGTATCTCGCTGGGTTCTCTCCTCTTACTCCGCTGCCTCTCTTCATCTATCGGAGGGTCTGCGCGGGGTAGCGGCAGAGCAGCGACGTTTTCCCTCGACGTACGTCGCTCCTTCGTTGACCGTGACGTCATTCTCCGGCGGTACATATAAAATAATATAGCGGCAGAATTTGTTCTTACGATATTATACGCGCTTCGTTCTCTCTCTAGACGGTATTTGACTGCGACCTATGACCCGTCCGGTCTCCCGAGGAGGCTCCTTGTGACGGGTATAAAATACCACGTCACAACTCCCCCCCCCCTTACGGAAGACCGGAACGGTCGAACGAAAATCAAAGCAATGCATCTGTGTGCGCTCACACTGATCGAACTACCCGCGCACTTGTGCGGGACAACTTGGCAACCCCTCGCGGGAGAGAACGAAAGTGCGGTAGTGAACTTCTTTTATTGGACAATTACAACAACCAAATAAAAGGAAAAGAGAAGAAAATTGAAAGAAACGTACCCGAATTACCATATGGTCCGAATTATTACGATACATTAATACATTACTTACCGTATTTGTCTGCTTCTCCTCCTTCGCTTTCTCTGCTCCTATACCTATCGCTCGCGATTTCACCCGGTATTATCTAGTCTAATGTCTGCGGAATGTTTCGCTGCGTACGGATCGCCTATTTCCTATCGATATGTATTGCGAGAAAAATAGAGAAGGAATACGAGAAGGGTAAGGTGTCAGCAGTACCGTTGTACCGAATAATGTCGCTGTAGACTCCAGGTATAGAAAAATAAAAACTATTTTATTGTGCTTGCCCGCCACGGAATTTTTCGGCGGTTCTCCCGCCGCGGAATTGTTTCGCGCCGATATATCTCGTTATTTCCCGCGCCGGAATGCGGCGCCTGGCGGTTGGCCGAATTGTTCGCGCCGGTAGTCGGGATAAATGATCTCCGGCGAGGGTTCGCGCCGCGTCGGTTTTGGGGCCTCGTTCGGCATCTCGCCCCGTAATTTTTGGGCTGGCGGCCTCCGCGGCATCTCGCGCCGGGACGACGTGCTTGGCGCCCCTACTGTCTCCTCACGCCGGGATGGTGGGCGAGGCGGGCTCTTCCGGGACTCGCGTCGGGACATGGTGGCCGACGCCTCCTTAGTTCTTTCTTCTTGGTTCCATTCTTCCGAACACCTGGGGCACGTTCGCAGCGATACCCCCTTACCGCCGCACCGGTAGCAGTACGGTATCTGCTGCGGCTTCGGGCACCTGGAGTATCGGTGCCCGGTCTTTCCGCAGTTCCAGCACTCCGCTGTTTCTTGTTTGAGCGGAAACAGCGATGAGCCGCTCGCGGTAGTGCTGGGACGCTCTGGTGGTACCGGTGTGCTGCGGGCGGGTACTCGGGGTGTTATAATTTTCTCCACCTCCCCCGTTTGTACTGCCCGGTCGACCGTAGGGGGTCCTGACGGCGTCTGCGTGGCTCGGGTCGTCGGTTCCATAATGGGGCTTGTCTGAGTCGCCTGACTCCGAAACGTTCGCCCCGGAAAAACTGGGCGGCCACCTCCGACCTGCACTCCCGTCGATACTGTATGTGGCGGGATGGTCTGCGTTCCCGCCTCGGCATGTGGCGGAATTTCCCGCACTGTGGCTCCGCGGGTAGTGTAAAAAAACTCCCGGGCGTCTTCGGCGGCTTGTCGAAGGGCCGCCCATGCTGCGGGGTTCTCCCGGATGAACCTCTGGTAGGCTCGCATGTGCGGTCGGAGGTGGTCCCAAGGGTTCGTCGCAGAATCCCTCTTCATTTTCTTTTTCGGTATCTATCTCCTCGGTATCCTTTCTTCTTGGCTTTCGCCTCGGTATTTAAGGGTGGACGGTACGGTACTGCTGAAACGGGAGCAAGTTACATTTTATATTTCTTTAAATCTTGTACGTGTGCTTTAACTGGTTGGCGATCCGTCGCCCCCTGTATTTCATAAACTATTGGTGAAATCTTACGAACGATACGGTACGGGCCTAGGAACTTCGGCATTAATTTCGCGGCGATATTTTTTCCGGCTGACGATAACGCGTGATTTCGACGCAATACTAGATCACCTACGCGGTATTGTTCGTCTCTACGTCTTAAATTGTAACGCGACGCCTGGTTAACTACCGCTTTATCGAGGTTTTTCACGACCCAGTCTTGAATTAACTTTAATTGTTTTAATCGTTTTTCCCACGCATCGCTGGTTGACGGTACTATATCCTCGGTTTTCGAGGACGATTCGCGGTAACAATTAACTGGTCTAGTTCTCTACCAAAGTTGAGAAAAGCGGGAGAGAATTTAGTAGCGCTATGATGCGCGGTATTATACGCGAAACGGAAATCGGTAAGGTGTCGGTCCCATTCTCGATGGTCCTTCCCTATGTACGATACGATCATAGTTTTCAATACTCGATTCACTCTTTCCACGGGATTGGCTTGTGGATGGTATGGTGGGGTAGTCGATTGAAGAATGCCAAATTGCTCCGCGAGATCGGAAATTTCTCGATTTTTAAATTCGGTTCCGTTGTCGGTAACTAATACACGCGGTGCGCCCCAACGGCATAATATCAGGTCTTTTAACGCCTCTTTTACTTTTTTCCCGGTTGCACTCCGTAAGGGGCAACATTCAACCCATTTCGTGAACAAGTCCTGGACCACCAGTACATACATGAAGCCGGAAAGACTTCGCGGAAACGGACCCATAATATCCGCGGCGATAATGTCCCACGGTTTCTCCGCGACTCGATATCCCATCAACCCGGCCGGAGCCAGCTGTTCAACCTTGGCACGTTGGCAAACGGTACAGCGTCGCACATACTCCGCGATATCCTTGTACATCCCTGGCCAATAATATCGGATGGCTACGCGGTCATAGGTTTTATCCACCCCTAAATGTCCGGCTTGAGGCTAATCATGTGCCTCGCGATAAATTTCGGGTCTTTGATCTTGCGGTATTACTAGTTTCCACTCGTCAAGATCTGCGGTAACGTCGGAAATATCGGTATTGGGTCTCTTCACGTATAACTGGCTGTCCAGAATTTTCCACTCCGGAAAGCGGGACGGAAAGTTCTTTACGTCGGTAAATCTTCTTGAATACCAATCCGGGGTATCGATAATTGCGGTAAGGGCTTCGGCTTCTTCAACCGACTCCTCATACATTCGAGATAAAGCGTCGGGGACGCGATGCAACGCGCCTTGCCGGTAAATCACTTGAAAATCATATTCGAGAAGAGACAAGGCCCAGCGAGCTAGTCGACCGTTGGGATTTTTCATTGACCTTAGCCACCGGAGGCTATTATGGTCAGTAATGACCGTGAAACGATAACCTTCTAGGTAATGGCGGAATTTTTCTATTGACCAGACTATGGCTAAACACTCCAATTCGGTAGTGGAATATTTTCTTTCGGTAAGTGATAATGAGCGGCTCGCATATGCTATCACGCGTTCTTCCTCGTCTATCTATTGAGTAAGAACGGCGCCGACCCCTACAGTGCTTGCATCCGTTGCTAGCACGAATGGTTTTGTAAAATCGGGACAAGACAGTATCGGAGCGGTAATTAAATATGTACGGACGGAATCAAACGCTTTCTGCTGTGGCTCCCCCCACTTCCATGTCGCTTCTTTACGTAATAGTCGCGTTAAGGGCTCCGTTATTGTTGCGAAATGCGGGATAAATCTACGATACCATGAGCCCATTCCCAGAAATCTTCTTAATTGTTTAATGTTTTTCGGAACGGGATAATTTAACACCGGCGCCACTTTTTCGGAATCTATTCGGAGGCCTTCTTTACCGACAATAAAACCCAAGTAACGGACTTCGGAACGGCAAAATTCGCATTTTTCGGGATTAATTGTCAAGCCCGCGGTAGTAATTTTTCTGAGCACTATTCTTAACCAGTGCAAATGTTCTTCAAATGTTTCCGTTACGATAATAATGTCGTCTAAATACGCGAACGCGTGGGGTTCCATTTCCGGACCGATCAATTTGTCTAATAAGCGTTGAAAGGTGGCGGGGGCTCCCGTTAAGCCATACGGCATCCGGACGAAATGGAAGAGCCCCTTTCCCGGTACGGTAAAAGCAGTGATTTCCCTACTGCCCTTTTCTAACGGAATCTGAAAATATGCCTGACTCAAATCTAAGGTCGAGAGATAATGCGCGGCACGTAATTTATCTAATATTCCCGTCATATTCGGTAATGGATACGCGTCTTTCTTGGAAACTTCATTCACTTTCCGAAAATCTAAGCAAAACCGATATTTACCCGTCGATTTCTTAACCATCACAATGGGACTAGACCATTCGCTATGCGATGGTTCGATAATTCCGTCTTCTAGCATTTTATCTACTTCGGTATAAATGGCTTGTTGTACAACCGGCGAGACGAGGTAATTCCGTTGTTTAATCGGCCTACTATCTCCTACGTCAATTCGATGTTCCGTTAATGTGGTGCACGAAGGTCGAAGAGGGGTTGGCGGCAATTCGGTATTTAAAAATTGATCGAGTTCTTTTCGTTGTGCGGGAGTGATTTCGAAAATTCCTAAGCATGACGGATCATAATCGGAATATTGCGCGTTGTTTTGTATATCGAACGAGAATTCGACTTCGGGATCGGAAGAAAAGTACCACGCAGCGCGAGAAAAATCTACTACGATACCAAATAGCTTTAGGAAATCTATTCCTACGATACACGGAACGGCAAGATCGTTTAAGAGGTATATTTCGAGAGTGCGAGTTTGATCTTTCAGCGTGATTGTCGCGGTAATACTGGTGTTCGTTTCCTCCACCTGACCTGTAGCGGTCATGATTCGGCACATTCGGGATGTCTGTCTCGGAAGATCGACCGTTGATATAGCGGTATTTCTCAAAAACGTTCGACTCGAACCGGAATCTAGTAGAGCGCGAAGGGAATTTTGCTGAATTTGCAGCTCGATAAAATACAAAAAATTAGAAGCGGTATGCGCGAATGCATTGTAGAAATATCCTGGGGGGTCGGTAACGGAAACTGGGGCTTGTTGAATGTTCTTGGGTGGAGTCGCGTGGGCCCCTAACGGCGACTCCGTCTCGGGTTTCCCGCACACTTCTCACACGTCTCAACCGTTTCATCCTTTTTCCCGCATCGATAGCAGTATCGACGTTGCGGGAGCGGGCAGTTGGCTGCTCGATGCCCCGTCTTCTCGCAGTTCCAACACTTTCCCCCCTCGCTCTTCGCGGTGTTGTCGGGTGGAGGGTTCGCGTTATTACTAGCAGGATTGACGTTTCGCGCGGCGTCTCGCGACGGAACCGCTCTTCCTGTTCCATCGCCTGTTCTTCGGAACATACGGGAACTATTCTGCTCCGCGCGCCTACTTTGGTTCCGGTATGGAATTTCACGATATTCGGGATGATTTGTATACGGATCGGTATACGCGCCGGAAGTCATCGGCGCGGGGTCTTCTTCCCATGCGGCATATACGGGATGATATCGCGTCGCGGCACGAGAGCTCGGACACGCCAGTGCGGGATACAATGATCGTTCCGGAGGTGGAGGAAGTCTATAGGCCCTCATGGCACTCTGGGTCTGCTCCGCGGATCGCGCCGCGAGGGTCAAACTCGCAAAATCGGTATACTCTCTTCGGGACACGGCTTGTTGTAGTCGCGGGACCATATGTTCATGCGTGCACCTTAATTGGTCTACTAAAGGCCACGGTGGTCGTAAACGATTCAATAATGCGCGCATGCAGGTAATAAAATCGACAACCCTCTCGTGCTCTCCTTTAGTTCTATTCGCGATTTCGCGCCGTAACGCGCTTTGTAATTCATGGTCGATAAATCGCGCCCGATACGCATCTTTAAACTCTTCCCACGTGGTCCAGTTCTCGTCCCGAAATCTCGCCCACTCAGCCGCGATACCCCCCAAAACAAACGGAATACATTTTAATAACGCGTCATCGGGAGTGGCAGCATAGGCGCGACATTCTTCGACCCGTGTTAGAAACATTTCGGGGTCCTCCCCTCTCGCTCCGGAAAAGCGGATATTCCATCTGCGTAATAAATCTAGAACAGCGGTATTCAAAACGGTATGATGTCCTACGGTTGCCGGTATCCGTTCCCCGACCCCCGAGGCACCACGCGGAACGTTATCCTGTACAGCGGGATCGGATCTCGGGATCCCTTCGAATCGCGATTGACGATGGGCCCTTATCCACGGTGGCTCATATTGGCTAGGGATCGGAATCGCATCATCGAATGAAGTTTCGGTACGTTGGGAACGCTTGTCGATCGGTAAGTCAGTTGGCGGTATGCGAGGGTCGGTATCGGTAATGGTTCCCCTTCTTTCGGTACGCTCCAGTGGTTGTCGCGTCGGTAAATCAGTTGCCTGTCTGACCCGAGCAGCGCCTAAGGTGTCGGCGCGGAAGTGGGGGTCACTCGCGCTCCGCGGAATTGCTCCCGTCGAAAATCGAGGCGGAATGTAACCGGTCTGAGCGGAACGCGGGGAATCGGGGAGGAGGTCCCGTGGCGGCGGGGTGGCCGCTCGTAAGGGCGGTTCACCCGCAACCCCGGATGCCTCCTCACCTCCCGTCGTCACGGGTTCCCCACTTAAATGTTGTTCGAGCCTTGTTCGTAAGACCGGTAATATCCCCTTTGTCGATAAACCTCGAGCCGATAATTGCTCAACTAACTCGTTCAAGGTCAAAGATCGCACCCAATCCTTCCCGGGGGGTGTTCGTTGCATTTTTAACGATAATAAATTTTTCGGTACGCGGCAAGTCTAACGTAATTACACGGAGATTTAGAAGAAAAACCTATAAGTTTTTTTTTCAACGTTCGAAATCGGTGCTATTCAGTTGCTCGTTTCAACGGTAAGGACACGTGGTAAACAGGCTGTTTACGACGCGCTCGCTCGTGGCCTTGACGCCCCTTCGACAGTTTCTTTGTCCGCTAACGAAAACAAGCCGGAATATCTGACTCGAAGACTGTATACAATTTCAACCTACGTTCGAAATCTAACCGTTTCGTGAAGACGGTACGGTACGAAAATGCGTGTTTATTACACTTGAACGGTTTACGGCGTTATTGTCCCCGACACTTCTTCTATACGGTAATTATGTTTGCCCTTCGAACTTGGTCGAGAACCGAAGACGGTTAACTCGAGGGTTACGGGAAAAAAATTGTGTTTAGAATTTTCGGAATATTCTAGTAACGGAACTCAGCGAAATGCGTGGCTAACGGTATTTCTTACGGGAATAAACAGCAAAATACTTTTAAAGATATTTTCGATACTTTTACACGATCGTTTGTCGGTAATTAAATTCGATAATTATTCTAGCGTCCTTTACTTTGGAATTTACCCTTTAAGGGCCCCACGTTGGGCGCCAATTTGCTACACGGTATTTCGCGGCTAGCTCGATAACGGCCCGCGACCCCGCTTCGCTCGCGAATTCTCGATCGGCCCCTCTTGACCGTGCCCGCGACGGTGACCGCCGCGGCGCCTCCGCGGATTCGCGAGCGCGTAGCACTTCGGCGCCCGATCCGAACCCGTTCGATATCGCTTTATTTTATTTGATAATTGGGCGCCAGACGCTTCTCAGCGTCGCGATAAAGAACTTAGACGCGAAACGAGACTCTACAGCGGGAAGATGGGAAAATCGTTTATGTCGATCTCGGAAAAACGCGGAAGATTCGAATCGGCGGCGGAACGTCTCGGTAGCTCAGTATCCGAACGCAATGGTAGAGTGGCGGGATTCTTTAAGGGTAAAGGAGCTAGACGCGGAGGCGGACGAGAGTACGTGATTCGGGATAATTCGCGAGAAACCTCAAGTTAGCGGTATTTGTTAACAGCGGTGTTTTATTTAATATCTAAGTAACCTAGGCGTACAGTGTGATCCAGTATCGGAATTTGATTTAACCGTAACGTTCTCGGCGGAAGGCCGAGACACGAACTCCGCGAGATTTTAACCACGGAAGCGAAATATGCAAGTTCCTAAGCGGAATACAATCTTTGATATTTCCTCGATTCCCGGAACGGTACGCGACGCAACTAATTTAACGGAAACGCAACGCAAATACTTAACCAAACGCGACGCAATTATTCTAACGAAACGCAACGCGGCGAAACGCGACGAGACGCGACGGGACGCGACGAGACGCAATTATACTAAACGCAACGAAATCTAACGCACTTAGTTTTATACGAGACGCGATTTAATTCTACACGCGGAACGATTCTGTATCGGCGACCGTCTAGAGAGAGAAAGCGAGAAGTTACGCGACAAACACGAAATGTCCGGTACGACAAACATGCACTTTACGTTCTACTCCCGTACCAAGAGTTCGCGAAATCGAGACGTGGGAGGGTACAATATTGTCAAAGGCCTACTCGAGACGATACTTTAATTGTAGCTTACGCTGTACCATTCCCCGGTACAGGTTCGGTGATCCGGCCGAGTGGCGATTCGAGAGATCGAGAAGCGATCTCTCGACGACACGAAAAAGTCCGGACGTCGGGATCCGCGACCGTCCCGGACAGGGGCCCCCGGGTTTCTTTACCCTTCTAACTTAAGCTAATTTCCCTACGATACAAAGCCACTCCGGTCACACTTTGCAGAACCTGCCCGTGAATGGCAAGCCAGGTGATCTACAACCCACGATATGACGATCTCGATTTCGCGCCCTTTACAACTATATGGCGGTAATTGAGGGGGCTTACCAAGGTGTCCAGACACTGGGCGCGGAAACTCGGGATGATTCTTGGGTTTTTCCTCACGGAACGATAATTGCTTTACGAAAACTTAGGCAAGCGCCGAATACAGAATAAGGATCCGCGAGCCCTTACGCCGGTATTAGGACACCTCGTAGCCTACCCCCACCCTCTGCCGGAGTTTCCGAATTCTATCGAAGTCTTCTTCGGCAGGGCTTCTTCCGTCTCCGCAGCCTCTCTTCTTCTATCGTAGGGCCGGAGCGGGGAAGCGGCAGGGAATCGGCACTTTCCTTCGGCGTACGTCGGTATCTCGCTGGGTTCTCTCCTCTTACTCCGCTGCCTCTCTTCATCTATCGGAGGGTCTGCGCGGGGTAGCGGCAGAGCAGCGACGTTTTCCCTCGACGTACGTCGCTCCTTCGTTGACCGTGACGTCATTCTCCGGCGGTACATATAAAATAATATAGCGGCAGAATTTGTTCTTACGATATTATACGCGCTTCGTTCTCTCTCTAGACGGTATTTGACTGCGACCTATGACCCGTCCGGTCTCCCGAGGAGGCTCCTTGTGACGGGTATAAAATACCACGTCACAAGAGATAGGCAGAGACAGAGACAGACAGAGACAGAGACAGAGACGGACAGAGACAGAGACGGACAGAGACAGAGACGGACAGAGACAGAGACGGACAGAGACAGAGACGGACAGAGACAGAGACGGACAGAGGCGGAGACAGACAGAGACAGAGACAGACAGAGACAGAGACAGACAGAGACAGAGACAGACAGAGACAGAGACAGACAGAGACAGAGACAGACAGAGACAGAGACAGACAGAGACAGAGAGAGACAGAGACAGAGACAGACAGAGACAGACAGAGACAGAGACAGACAGAGACAGAGACAGACAGAGGCAGAGACAGACAGAGACAGAGACAGACAGAGACAGAGACAGACAGAGACAGAGACAGAGAC
>NC_134984.1:2655000-2657500 GCF_050947335.1 Megachile rotundata
ACAGAGGCAGACAGTGACAGAGACTGTCAGAGACAGACAGAGACAGAGACAGAGATGGATACAGACAGGGACAGACACAGACAGAGACAGGGGCAGTGGTAGACAGAGACAGAGACAGAGACAGAGACAGACAGAGACAGAAACAGACAGAGGCAGAAACAGGCAGAGACAGAGGCAGAGGTAGACAGAGACAGAGACAGAGGCAGAGACGGAGGCAGAGACAGAGACAGAGACAGAGGCAGAGACAGCGGCAGAGGCAGAGGCAGAGGCGGACAGAGACGGAGACACAGGCAGAGACAGAGACAGGGGCAGAGACAGAGACAGAGACAGGGACAGACAGAGACAGAGAAAGAGACTGACAGAGACAGAGACAGAGACAGAGACAGAGACAGACAGAGACAGAGGCAGAGACAGACAGAGACAGAGACAGAGACAGACAGAGACAGATACAGAGACAGAGACAGACAGAGACAGACACAGAGAGAGACAGACAGAGACAGAGACAGACAGAGACAGAGACAGAGACAGACAGAGACAGAGACAGACAGAGACAGAGACAGACAGAGACAGAGACAGACAGAGACAGAGACAGACAGAGACAGAGACAGACAGAGACAGAGACAGACAGAGACAGAGACAGACAGAGACAGAGACAGACAGAGACAGAGACCGAGATAGACAGAGACAGGGACAGAGACAGTGACAGAGACAGTGACAGAGACAGAGACAGAGACAGAGACTGACCGAGACAGAGACAGAGACAGAGACAGAGACAGACACAGACAGAGACAGAGACAGATACAGAGACAGAGGCAGAGACAGCGACAGAGACAGACAGAGACAGAGACAGAGACAGAGACAGAGACAGAGACAGAGACAGACAGAGACAGAGACAGAGACAGAGACAGAGACAGACAGAGACAGAGACAGAGACAGAGACAGAGACAGAGACAGAGACAGACAGAGACAGACAGAGACAGACAGAGACAGACAGAGACAGAGACAGACAGAGACAGACACAGAGAGAGACAGACAGAGACAGAGACAGACAGAGACAGAGACAGACAGAGACAGAGACAGACAGAGACAGAGACAGACAGAGACAGAGACAGACAGAGACAGAGACAGACAGAGACAGAGACAGACAGAGACAGAGACAGACAGAGACAGAGACAGACAGAGACAGAGACAGACAGAGACAGAGACAGACAGAGACAGAGACAGACAGAGACAGAGACAGACAGAGACAGAGACAGACAGAGACAGAGACAGACAGAGACAGAGACAGACAGAGACAGAGACAGACAGAGACAGAGACAGACAGAGACAGAGACAGACAGAGACAGAGACAGACAGAGACAGAGACAGACAGAGACAGAGACAGACAGAGACAGAGACAGACAGAGACAGAGACAGACAGAGACAGAGACAGACAGAGACAGAGACAGACAGAGACAGAGACAGGGACAAAGACAGTGACAGAGACAGAGACAGTGACAGAGACAGAGACAGAGACAGAGACAGACAGAGACAGAGACAGAGACAGAGACAGAGACAGAGACAGAGACAGACAGAGACAGACGGAGAGAGACACAGACAGAGACAGAGACAGAGACAGACAGAGACCGAGACAGACAGAGACAGAGACAGAGACAGAGGCAGAGACAGCGACAGACAGAGACAGAGACAGAGACAGAGTCAGAGACAGAGACAGAGACAGACAGGGACAGAGACAGAGACAGAGACAGAGACAGACAGAGACAGAGACAGAGACAGACAGAGACAGAGACAGACAGAGACAGAGGCAGAGACAGAGACAGAGACAGAGACAGAGACAGACAGAGACAGAGACAGAGACAGAGACAGAGACAGAGACAGACAGAGACAGAGACAGAGACAGAGACAGAGACAGAGACAGACAGAGACAGACGGAGAGAGACACAGACAGAGACAGAGACAGAGACAGACAGAGACCGAGACAGACAGAGACAGAGACAGACAGAGTCAGAGACAGAGACAGACTGACACAGAGACAGACAGAGGCAGAGACAGACAGAGACAGAGGCAGACAGAGACAGATAGAGACAGAGACAGACAGAGACAGACAGAGACAGACAGAGACAGAGACAGACAGAGACAGAGACAGACAGAGACAGAGGCAGACAGAGGCAGACAGAGACAGAGGCAGACAGTGACAGAGACTGTCAGAGACAGACAGAGACAGAGACAGAGATGGATACAGACAGGGACAGACACAGACAGAGACAGGGGCAGAGGTAGACAGAGACAGAGACAGAGACAGAGACAGAGACAGAGACAGACAGAGACAGAAACAGACAGAGGCAGAAACAGACAGAGACAGAGGCAGAGGTGGACAGAGACAGAGACAGAGGCAGAGACGGAGGCAGAGACAGAGACAGAGACAGAGGCAGAGACAGCGGCAGAGGCAGAGGCAGAGGCGGACAGAGACGGAGACACAGGCAGAGACAGAGTCAGGGGC
>NC_134984.1:2667500-2687500 GCF_050947335.1 Megachile rotundata
GGACTGAGACAGTGACAGAGACAGAGACAGAGACAGAGACAGAGACAGACAGAGACAGACACAGAGAGAGACACACAGAGACAGGTACAGACAGAGACAGAGACAGACAGAGACAGATACAGACAGAGACAGAGACAGACAGAGACAGAGACAGACAGAGACAGACAGAGACAGAGACAGACAGAGACAGACACAGAGAGAGACAGACAGAGACAGGTACAGACAGAGACAGAGACAGAGACAGAGACAGAGACAGAGACAGAGACAGAGACAGAGACAGAGACAGAGACAGAGACAGAGACAGACAGAGACAGAGACAGACAGAGACAGAGACAGACAGAGACAGAGACGGACAGAGACAGAGACAGACAGAGACAGAGACAGACAGAGACAGAGACAGACAGAGACAGACAGAGACGGACACAGAGAAAGACAGACAGAGACAGGGACAGACAGAGACAGAGACAGAAACAGAGACAGAGACAGAGACAGAGACAGAGACAGAGACAGAGACAGAGACAGACAGAGACAGAGACAGACAGAGACAGAGACAGACAGAGACAGAGACAGACAGAGACAGAGACAGACAGAGACAGAGACAGACAGAGACAGACAGAGACAGACAGAGACAGAGACAGACAGAGACAGAGACAGACAGAGACAGAGACAGAGACAGACAGAGACAGAGACAGAGACAGACAGAGACAGAGACAGACAGAGACAGAGACAGACAGAGACAGAGACAGACAGAGACAGAGACAGACAGAGACAGAGACAGACAGAGACAGAGACAGACAGAGACAGACAGAGACAGAGGCAGACAGTGACAGAGACTGTCAGAGACAGACAGAGACAGAGACAGAGATGGATACAGACAGGGACAGACACAGACAGAGACAGGGGCAGAGGTAGACAGAGACAGAGACAGAGACAGAGACAGACAGAGACAGAAACAGGCAGAGGCAGAAACAGACAGAGACAGAGGCAGAGGTAGACAGAGACAGAGACAGAGGCAGAGACGGAGGCAGAGACAGAGACAGAGACAGAGGCAGAGACAGCGGCAGAGGCAGAGGCAGAGGCGGACAGAGACGGAGACACAGGCAGAGACAGAGACAGGGGCAGAGACAGAGACAGAGACAGACAGAGACAGAGACAGAGACTGACAGAGACAGAGACTGACAGAGACAGAGACTGACAGAGACAGAGACTGACAGAGACAGAGACAGAGACAGAGACAGAGACAGACAGAGACAGAGACAGACAGAGACAGAGACAGAGACAGACAGAGACAGACAGAGACAGAGACAGACAGAGACAGACAGAGACAGAGGCAGACAGTGACAGAGACTGTCAGAGACAGACAGAGACAGAGACAGAGATGGATACAGACAGGGACAGACACAGACAGAGACAGGGGCAGAGGTAGACAGAGACAGAGACAGAGACAGAGACAGAGACAGACAGAGACAGAAACAGACAGAGGCAGAAACAGACAGAGACAGAGGCAGAGGTAGACAGAGGCAGAGACAGAGGCAGAGACGGAGGCAGAGACAGAGACAGAGACAGAGGCAGAGACAGCGGCAGAGGCAGAGGCAGAGGCGGACAGAGACGGAGACACAGGCAGAGACAGAGACAGGGGCAGAGACAGAGACAAAGACAGAGACAGACAGAGACAGAGACAGAGACTGACAGAGACAGAGACAGAGACAGAGACAGAGACAGAGACAGAGACAGACAGAGACAGAGACAGAGACAGAGACAGACAGAGACAGACGGAGACAGACACAGACAGAGACAGAGACAGAGACACACAGAGACCGAGACAGACAGAGACAGAGACAGACAGAGTCAGAGACAGAGACAGACTGAGACAGAGACAGACAGAGGCAGAGACAGACAGAGACAGAGACAGACAGAGACAGAGACATACAGAGACAGAGACAGACAGAGGCAGACAGAGACAGAGGCAGACAGAGACAGAGGCAGACAGTGACAGAGACTGTCAGAGACAGACAGAGACAGAGACAGAGATGGATACAGACAGGGACAGACACAGACAGAGACAGGGGCAGTGGTAGACAGAGACAGAGACAGAGACAGACAGAGACAGAAACAGACAGAGGCAGAAACAGACAGAGGCAGAGGCAGAGGTAGACAGAGACAAAGACAGAGGCAGAGACGGAGGCAGAGACAGAGACACAGACAGAGGCAGAGACAGCGGCAGAGGCAGAGGCAGAGGCGGACAGAGACGGAGACACAGGCAGAGACAGAGACAGGGGCAGAGACAGAGACAGAGACAGGGACAGACAGAGACAGAGAAAGAGACTGACAGAGACAGAGACAGAGACAGAGACAGAGACAGAGACAGACAGAGACAGAGACAGAGACAGACAGATACAGAGACAGAGACAGAAACAGAGACAGAGGCAGAGACAGAGACAGAGACAGAGACAGAGACAGACAGAGACAGAGACAGAGACAGAGACAGAGACAGAGACAGACAGAGACAGAGACAGAGACAGACAGATACAGAGACAGAGACAGAAACAGAGACAGAGGCAGAGACAGAGACAGAGACAGAGACCGAGACAGACAGAGACAGAGACAGAGACAGAGGCAGAGACAGCGACAGACAGAGACAGAGACAGAGACAGAGACAGAGTCAGAGACAGAGACAGAGACAGACAGGGACAGAGACAGAGACAGAGACAGAGACAGACAGAGACAGAGACAGAGACAGACAGAGACAGAGACAGACAGAGACAGAGGCAGAGACAGAGACAGAGACAGAGACAGAGACAGACAGAGACAGAGACAGAGACAGAGACAGAGACAGAGACAGAGACAGACAGAGACAGAGACAGAGACAGAGACAGAGACAGAGACAGACAGAGACAGACGGAGAGAGACACAGACAGAGACAGAGACAGAGACAGACAGAGACCGAGACAGACAGAGACAGAGACAGACAGAGTCAGAGACAGAGACAGACTGAGACAGAGACAGACAGAGGCAGAGACAGACAGAGACAGAGGCTGTAACGAGGCATATTTTCATTGGGTTGATTGCCTCGTTTTTTTTTTGGGTTATGCCTCGTTACGATGATCCTCCCGAATTGCCAGCCCCACTCCTCCGCCCAAGCGGACCACCTCGCCGCTGGGGCAAGTATGAGTGAGCGTGTGTGTGTGTTTTTCTTTTCTTTTTCGTGTGTTTTTTTTATTTTCTATTTATTTCGGAAGCCACGCTTTTCTTTCTCCCCTTCCCCCTTCTCCAACACCAGGAAGGAGCCGCTGCTGTCCCTGGTCGCGGAGGAACCTCTCCCTGAGTGACGGAGGCGCGGGATGGGCCCACCAAAGAAGACCCCGGCTGTCCGGTCGCGGTGCCACCCCGTCACCCTCCGCGGGGGCGACCGGCAGCCCACCACCGGGAAACGCCAGGCCTGGGGACGAGCCACCCCCGACTGCCACCTCGAGAGGGCCCCAGGACCTGGCCACCAGACGTCGCAGTGGAATGGCCCATCCTCGACGCCGAAATCCCCGGGGTGGGGGGATACCGCGAACCGGGGAAGAAGAGGATGGAGAACAGAAGCCAGCGAGCTGCCGCGCAACGAAGCCGGTTTTTCGAGAAGCCCCCCCCGCTAAAATTCGGATCGCTCTTTTCTTTTTGTTTGCCTGGTCGTGTTTTGCGTCGCAGTTTTTTTTGTTAATAGTAGTGCGTTCCGTTTTATACTTTGTGTCATTTTGGTATTGTGTGTGCCTGCGTGGAGTGTGTGTCGCCGCCGCCCCTGTGTGGAATTTTTTTTGGGAGTACACCAGCGCAAAAAGGTAGGAGTCATCTCCTTACCCTTCTCTTTGATTTCCTTATTCATTTGCGCGTGGGCGAGGGCGATAGGACCCCTGGCCCCAGTGACGAGGACCCTAGAGGCCGCGGACAGTCTACACGACACTGTCCCCTCTACTTTAGTTCTTTTTCGTTTCGCTGTATTTTGGTATTTAGGACCAACGTCCCCTTGCTGTCCACGACCCCTAAGAGGGCGTGTTCCTTCGCGGGCGAATACCACAGCGTTCTCTTTGTATTTTCCGATCTTTGTACTCGCGCGTACCGTGAGCCCCCGCGCCGCGAAAGCCTCCCTCGCAACTGGCGAGTCGACCCCTTTTCCTCGACCGTTGCTTGTAACGCGTGGGGCCCACGCGACTTCATTTTTTCTGTTTTGCTTGAGTGGCCTACTTGGAGGCCCGAATAAAAGCATTTTCTATTGGATACGAACTCGCGGGTCCTTTACTAATTTTTTTTTCTGACCCCCTCTGATTCCCGCTCCCGACAGAGCAGCCGGAAGGGCGATTACTCCGGACGAGTGCATTAGCACTGGCGCCCCATTAAAGAAATCGTCCGTGGGTGTGAGCATCGGTGCGTGGAGGGCCGTTTTCCCTAACTGCCCCCACTCCAGGGAACCCCCTTCGGGCTTTCCCCCCACCGATCCGTCACAAATTTGGCGCCCAACGTGGGGCTCGAAGTAAAGTTGACCACAGGGACGCGAGTATCCACCCTTAAAGATTTTCTTTGTTCTAGTTGGTTTGAAATTTCCGTTACTCGTACCGTTGATTTCAACGACGAGTCTTTGTTTTCGTATCTAGCAATAGGCGATCGTTTTTGCTTCGTTGACATCTACCTGTACCCCGTGTGTACAGGTGGGTATCCGATATTATTGCCGCGATTGTCTCTAGAGCGAAACTCTGTAACGGATTCTTGTTGTTTGTTACTTTCCTTGATTTCTAACGGCATACAAGACCGATTATACCGAGCCTTTGTTTGTGTTGAGAGTCGGCACCCGTGACGGTTTGAGCTGTCGGTTGTTGTTCTTTTTTTTTCTTGAGCGTATATTATCGCTTCTTCATCGTCAGCTTAACTCCGGGTTAAAGTTAGGAAAAAATTCTTTATTATGTCCGGCTCCGAGACCACTGAGACTGACCGCGCTCGCCGTTTCGCCCTTCGCGAACAGAGAGCTGAGCTGCGGGAGATGTGCTCTTCACTAGTGGACCGACACAATGCCGTAGATGTAATTATGCTGATGGAGATGTTGGGATTCAGTACCGTCGGTACGTGGACCGCGTTGGCTGACCGATTCAGGCGTTACCATTTCCGCCTCGAATTCGGACCCAACGCGGCCGGGTGGGACCCTGCAGTAGACGAGGTGGCCGGCGCGCAGACCAACGCCTCACTTGAGACCCTGGTGGCCGGCAGCCGAGGAAGGGACTTGTTCGCCCGATACGAGTCCATCCTCCGTCTCTCCCCCCTTCGCGGGTCCGGGTACCCACTCGGAGCGCGCGCTAGTTTTGATTTGATTCCCGCCGCCGCCCCGACCTTGACCGTGACCGAACCTTCGCGTCCGGTTACGGAGCGGCCAGCGGAAGAAAACGCGCCCGCGCTAGACCAACCGGAAGATCCCAACACCCCCGAATTACCGCGCGGATGGGTGGAGGACCGCCAGTGGCTGCCCACTGGTCAGTCCGTCGGTCGTTATCGGGACCCCCTCAGTCTTCACTCTGAGGGGGTGGAAACGTCCCAGCCGGCGGATACTACTCCCCACCGCCCCCTAGCAACCGCAAGCACGCCGCTAGTTAGGGAGTCGCGTCTCGCGGAGTCCGGATTTACCGGACCAAGGGGTGATCGCGAAGCGCGTCACGCTTCCCCACCGCTGGAGACGCGAGGTTCTTCGGCTCCCCTTCCCCAATTCGAACCGATCGGTAGCGATCGCCGAGCTACGCGTTCCGAAAGGGAGGGGATTTCTGCCGCGTCGCGGCCGGTAAGAGAGCGAGCGACGGGTCGGTACGGGCACCGTCAACCAGACCCCCCACTCTCCCGCCAACAGATTCGGTACGACAGCAGCGGGAGCGACGGAGAAGTTCCCCTACCCGCTGTCACCGAATCTCGCGTTAGCCGTCGTGAACCGCAACGCGAAGAACGACGCGAAGGACGACGCGAAAGAATAGAGGAAGAACGCGATCGTCTACGTGTTCGCGACTCCGTGGACAACCTGGCGTCCCGGAGCCACCCTCGCGTTCCCTCCCCATCCGGGGTAGGTTACACAGAACGCGAAGGTGTCGAGCGCGAACGCGTTTCAGTCATGACCAGTAAGGAGCGTCACGAGTGGAGGGAACGAACTCGTGATCTCTCCCCTCGTGATCGCCCCCGTTCTCGCGACCCTGTGGACAACCTGGCGTCCCGGGGCCACCCCCGCGTTCCCTCCCCATCCGGGGTTGGTCCTTCAGAGCGCGGAGGTGTAGAACGCGAGTACGTTTCTGTGTTGCCCAGAGAAGAACGACGCGAGAGAAGGGAACGAACTCGTGACCTTTCTCCTCGTGATCGTTTACGTTTTCGCGACCCCGTGGACAACCTGGCGTCCCGGGGCCACCCCCGCGTTCCCTCCCCATCCGGGGCTGGTTACTTAGAGCGCGGAGGTGTCGAGCGCGATTACGACACTGTTTTGCAGCGTGACGAACGGCGCGAGAGGAGAAGAGAGACTCGCGACCCCGTGGACAACCTGGCGTCCCGGAGTTATCCCCGTGCTCCCTCCCCATCCGGGGATGGTTACTTAGAGCGCGTGGACTACCGTTCGGACACGTATCGCCGCGCGGAGGACCGTGACCTTGCCCCGAGGGCGTCGGTGGAGGCGCCCCGTGACCGCACACTGGCGACAAGGAGAGGGGAGGAAGAAGCTCGTCCATTTTCGGGCGAGCCAGGCTCCCCCCGCTCCCGCCGTGTGCTGCGACACCGGGAAGTGGACACGAAATACGAGAGAGACGCCACGGTGCATCGACGACAATCTCCTGTCGGTCATTTCCGGGGAGATCAGGCGATCGATGTGCTGACGAAATGGCGCATCTCGTACTCCAGCGAGTTCGAGGAGGGAGCAGAAACTTTTCTGGACCGCCTCGAACGATGTCTGGACAGCTCGAAGATGCCTGTACCGGACATGCTGGCCGCGCTGCCTGCTGTTTTGCAAGGAGCGGCTGCGAACTGGCATCGTATCTGTGGAGTGTCGTGTCGGAGCTGGAGCGAATTTGCCCGAGCTTTCCGGGAACGCTTCGGCGCGCGCGACTTCCAACAACAGCTCAAGAATGATGCCAAGAATCGCACGCAGGGAGAGCGAGAAACGATCAGCATGTTTCTAGATAGTTTAGAGCTGATCTTCTCGCACATGAATCCCCCTCCTTTGTACGTAGAGCGGTTGAATACGGCATATGACAACTTGTTGCCATATTACCGCCGAAGATTCCGACGCTCGGAATTTAATACGTTTAAGGAGCTGCGCGAATTGGGTAGGGAGGTGGAGGAAGGTGCGGCTAGAGAAAGAGCCGGGCATCGCCCACCCCCTAGCGCAGCGGATCTCGCGTTGGCGGAAACCGCGTATAGGCCGCCTCCGCGAGGTGCTTTTAGTAGTTTAGCCGCGACGGACTCGCCGTACGACTACGAGCCGCCTGCCGATGCTTGGAAACAAGGAGAATCCGCGAGATCGCGGGACAAGAAAACGGGCTCTTCAAGGCCCGTGGTCGAGGTCGAAGCGGAAGGACCGCACGCCTCGACCCCCGCGACCGCGAGAACTCCGGCGGCGGCACCGAAGGCGAGTGTTCCGCGCCAGCCACCGCGGACGCGCACCCCGCCGCGACCTTCAAGGTCGCAAGTAGAGCGGAGGAGCCCCGCGATGCCGGCTGCAACGGCACCCCCGCTCGCAGCATCCACCCCGTTGGCCTCTAGGGGGGGGGAGTGCTATAATTGCGGACAGCCCGGACATTGGGCTGCCGACTGCCCCCTTCCCCGTAGGATCCGGGTATGCTACGGATGCAATAGAGAAGGGGTGACGATACTGACCTGCCCCGATTGCCTCGCTAGGCGGTCGGGAAATGCACCGCGGGGAAGTCGCTAGAGGCCTGCGACCACCCGCGTGAAGACGTGGAGGCCTCACAGATAGGCACGACTCAGGTGGAGGAAGGGCCAACGGATCCGAACATTTGTGCGGAATTTCCGGAAACCCTCAAAATTCTCCCTGAATTGACCCTCCCGTCTCTTTCGCCAAAAACCGTGGGGCCACCCTCCACTCCACTTTTGAAAAGGAAGGAGGAGGCCACCTCCCGATCCCTAATTTGTCTATGTGACGGCCTGAGGGCTGGTTGGACCAGGGGAAAGGGAGGTGATAACTGTTGTTCCGCGGAACCTCTTCCGGCACCTCCACTTACAGAGACCAAGGAGGAGGTTACCTCCACGTCCCTAATTTGTCTATGTGACGGCTCGAGGGCTGGTTGGACCAGGGGACAAGGAGGGGATAGCCTTCATCACGCGGAACCTCTTCCGGCGCCTCCTCTTAAAGAGGCCAAGGAGGAGATCGCCTCTCGATCCCTAATTTGTCTATGTGACGGCCCGAGGGCTGGTTGGACCAGGGGACCGAGAGGGGATAACTTTTATCCTGCGGTACCTCTTCCGTCGCCTCCACCCCAGGAGACAAAGGAGGAGGTCACCTCCGAGCCCCTACTTTGTACATGTGACGGACGTTTACTCGGTTGTACCAGGGGGCAAAGAGGTGACGATTTCGACCTCAAGAGACCTTTTTCCGTTCCTCCACTGGAGGAGGAGAGGGAGGAGGCCACTCCCCGATCCCTACTTTGTACATGTGACGGCCCGAGGGCTGGTTGGACCAGGGGACCGGGAAAAGAGGGCCTTCATCCCACGGAACTTCCTCCCGCGCCTCCACTTAGGGAGACCGAGGAGGGGGTCACCTCTCGATCCCTAATTTGTCTATGTGACGGCCAAAAGGCTGGTTGGACCAGGGGAAAGCGAGGTGAAGGTCCCGATTCCGCGAGTACATTACCCGCGCCTCCACTTTTGGAGAACAGGGCCGTAATCACCTCCACTGATCCCTACTTTGTCCATGGGACGGCCAATTTGCCGGTTGGACCAGGGGACAGTCAGGTGGTCGGAATGGCTCGCGAATCGATTAAATTTCGCCGCGATTTTCCGCCGGGATATGTTGACCGCCGCTATTATGTCCGCCTACTGGTCGCTGGACATCCGCTCTGGGCTTTAATTGATAGCGGGGCCGCGCGTTCCTACTTGGGACCAGACGCGATTGCATGGTTAGGGTCGCGTATAGATCCCACTTTTTCAGGGGAAATGCGGATGGCCAATGGCGTGCAGGACCATATCTTAGGCGAAGCGGTGATAGAGATCGAAATCGACGGGCGAAAGATTGCATTGCCAATCCGAGTCGCGAACAATTTAGATTACGATTGCGTGCTGGGGATAGATTTTCTGGAGGCTTTTGAAATCTCCCTAGACACATCGAACGCGACTTGGAAAATTCGGAATGGTCCCGTTCATTCCTTTGTTGTTCCAGGTTTGCAGGATTCGAGGGAAATTATCCACGCCGATTGCGCCGCTATCGTTGAGATTACTCCGAAACAAAGCGAGCGCTTAAATCAGCTGTTGGATCGAATAATTCCCCCTCCTGCGGAAAAACCTCCCGCGACTACTCTTGTTCAGCATAAAATCGACGTGCAAGGACACGAACCGATTAAGCACCGCGCGCGACGCGTATCTCCGAAAATTTACGAAGTCGCGCACGCGGAGGTTGACAAGATGCTCGCGGATGGAATTATTGAGCGCTCGTCAAGCGCTTGGGCGAGTTGTCCCGTGATAGTCGCAAAAGCGAACGGGAAATATCGCTTTTGTATTGACTATCGCGATGTAAACAATGTCACTAAGAAGGACGCATACCCTCTTCCGCATATGGACGCGATCCTGGACAAATTACGCACTGCACTATACATTTCGACCATCGATTTGAGTCAGGCGTACTTCCAAATTCCTCTGGAAGAGTCCAGTCGAGAAATTACGGCGTTCGTAGTCCCAGGGAAAGGGTTATTCCAATTTACGCGTATGCCGTACGGGCTGACCAACGCCCCGGCCACTTTTCAAAGGCTGATGGATCGCTTGATTGGTCCTGAGCTTGAACCTCACGCCTTCGCGTATCTTGACGATATTGTTATCGTCAATGAGACCTTCGATGACCATCTTGAATGGATCGAAAAGGTCATTGGAATATTAAACGAAGCAGGGCTCGAAATCAATCGGGAAAAGAGCGAATTTTGTCGCCAAGAGGTCCGGTATTTGGGATATTTGATAAGCCAAAAGGGCCTCGAACCCGATCCCGAAAAGGTCGCGCCGGTTTTGTCGTATCCGGCGCCCACGACGGTCAAGCAACTGCGGAGTTTCCTCGGCATGGTTGGTTGGTACGCACGATTTTTGCCGAACCATGCGCGTGACAAAGTCCCCTTGGTGCAGTTGCTTAAGAAAAACGAGCCCTGGCATTGGGGTAAGGCTCAAGAAACGGCTTTTCAAAATTTGAAAAAAACCCTGAGCACCACCCCCGTTTTAGCACGTCCTGATTTTTCGTTGCCGTTCGTTCTTCAGACTGACGCGAGTCACTATGCAATCGGCGCGGTCCTCACACAAAAACAAAATGGGGAGGAACACCCCGTTGTGTACGTGAATAGAGTCTTGACCGCTGCCGAGCAAAAATATACAGTGACCGAAAAAGAGTGTTTGGCAGTTTTATGGGCCATTAAAAAACTCCGTCCGTATCTCGAGGGGTACTCTTTTACCGTTATTACGGATCACAGCAGCCTCAAATGGCTGCATAATTTAAAAGATCCCACGGGACGATTGGCGAGATGGGCCCTTGATATGCAACAATACTCTTTTTCTATTGAGCATCGTAAAGGAGCCCTCCACCACGTCCCGGATGCACTTTCACGTGCGATAGTACCCCCGAACGACGTCGTCACTGAAGAACCACCTGTTCACGACTTTTTAGCGGCTCTCAAGGACATTGAGAGTCATTGGTACGCTGACCGCTTGAAAAAAGTAGAATCGCACCCCGCGTCGTACCCCGATTGGCGAGTTGAAGACGGACGTCTGTATTATCACCGTCCGTCTCCTACGCAAGAAATCATCGGAGAGGATGACGATGCGTGGAAGTTGGTTCTCCCCGAGGATCTTCGGGAAAAGGCCATTCGAAATGCCCATGATCCCCCGGCCGCTGGTCACCCCGGTATTGATAAAACATACCAAAGGGTGAGCCAAGAATTTTATTGGCCGGGGATGTTCCGAGACATCCGCCGTTTTGTGCAGCGATGTCCCGTGTGTCAACAGCACAAGGTCGAGCAGCGCGCTCCCGCTGGACACATGGGCCGGCGAATCCCCG
This sequence comes from Megachile rotundata, assembly GCF_050947335.1. Classification (NCBI taxonomy): domain Eukaryota; kingdom Metazoa; phylum Arthropoda; class Insecta; order Hymenoptera; family Megachilidae; genus Megachile; species Megachile rotundata. Next base: position 2,678,758 of record NC_134984.1, read on the forward strand.
AACGGCCATGGGCCGTGGTATCCGCCGACGTAATGGGCCCTTTTCCGCTCGGGCGTGGTCAAGCTCGGTACGTTGTAGTCTTCTTGGACAATTTTACAAAGTGGGTGGAGTGTAAGGCGCTCCGAAAAGCTACGGGGTCGGCTATTTTAACCGCTTTTGAAGACCTCGTGCTATTTCGTTGGGGAGCCCCCGAAATACTCCTCACTGACAACGGTACCGAGTTTTGCAATAAGGAGATTGATTCGGCTTTAGAAGAATGGGGAATCACGCATTACACGATTCCCCCGTATCACGCGCAAGCGAATCCGGTGGAACGAGTTAATCGTGTCCTAAAAACGATGATTTCATCGTTTATTGAAAAGGACCACCGTGAATGGAACGTGCACTTGCACGAATTCCGATTCGCTGTTAATACTGCTGTGCATTCCTCAGCTGGCGAGTCTCCAGCGGTGCTCAACTTTGGAAGAGCCCCACGATCCGTCGGCAGTATTCGACGCGCCGTGGAAGGAGAACCCCTGCTCTCCCGCAGAGACCCGCAAGCCTGGGCACAGCGATCGCGTCGCTTGTTGTTATTGCACGACTTAGTGCGACAACAATTGGAACGCGCTCACAAGCGACAAGCGAAGTATTATAATGCGCGTCATCGAGACATTAAATACCGGGTAGGCGATTTAGTTTGGCGTCGGAATAGGGTCCTCTCGTCCGCCGCAGAAAATGTGGCCGCGAAGCTGGCGGCCGCCTACATTGGTCCATTTCAGATCAAAAAGGTCCTATCGCCCGTCGTGTACGAGTTGGAGACGACCGGAACCCGTATGGTTCCGAAGGTTCACGTCTCCGACTTGAAGCCGTTTGTCGGTGATGACCCCGACGACGGCCCACCCCCGACCCCTCCTAACGAATTTTTGTTTAAGGATGCTGCGTCAAGGAAGGAGGGGAGGGCGGGCGACATCCCGCAGTGCAGCGGCGCCCCACCGCCCCGAACAGGAATTCGACCCCCTGCCCCTGGGGGCGTGCCTGGAGCCGCGGCGGGCCCCAGAGGACAACCGGGCATCAGAGGTCCAGCCCGCCGTCGCCACCCCAGGGGTCAGCGAGGGACGGAAGGGGCGGAAGAGGAGGCGCCGATCCAGGAAGGCCCCGCAACCCGCCGCAGCGCCCGCCTCCACGCCCAGGAGGCGAAAAAGGTCCCGGGGGTTGAGCACCCCCGAAAAGGGAGCGGCGCTCCCCCCCACTCCTCGACCGCGACCCACGGTGCACCAGGTAGTGGATCGCCGGCCGGTGAAGCGCCCCCGCCTCGCGGTAGAGGCGCCAAGCGCGGCCGGCCTCGCGGTCGTCGGCCCCGGGACTAGTGGTCCCGCGGGCCGAATATTGGACGCGACGGCGCAGTTCCTGTCTCTGATGACAGGAATAATGGGAAATGCGCCGTCGCATGGACCGGCACTGCCGGCGGTGGCGGGCCCGGCACCCGCAGGAGTATGTTTTCGGTGCCGGCGGAGGGGGCACGAGCAGCTACAGTGCCCATATTCCCCCGCCGGCCCCTACTGCTTTAGGTGTGGGCGGCCAGGGGTGACCCTGCGGTCCTGCCCGCATTGTGCGCGGGCAGGTCCCGCAAAGAGAGGGGCGGCCCCACACCGAAGGCGGTAGGAAGCCTGCGGGTGACCGCTTTTGTTTGTTTGTCCTTTGTCTTGGTGGTGGGTAATTTAGTTTAGTACGTAGGAAAAAAAAAAAATTTAAAAAAAAAAAAAAGAAAAAAAAATTATAAAATTAAAAAAATGAAAAAAAAATATATATGTTTATGTGTGGTGGTGGAATTTTAGGGGTTTGTGCCGTCTTTTATTATTTTCCGCCTTATTTTATTTTCAGTTCCTTCCCCCCTTTTTCTTTTTTTTATTTGATAATTCTATTTTTGAGTTTCCTTTTTGTTTTCTTTATCCCCCCCAAGATTTTGTTTTTTTTTCTCTTCATTTTCTGTTCTCCTCTGTGTGCCGGCCACTTAGGCGGCAATTTAATTTTTGATATTTTGTTACATTTTTATTTTCGTATATATGTTTCTTTTTGGGGTGTGTTGTGTTGAGTGTGTTACCTCGCAACAGTATTCTCACCTTCTGATTCTTTACTTCCATTGAAGTTTTTTTTTGGTTTTGTTTTGTTCGACTCACCGCCTCTCTCTCCGTTCCGTTGTGGGGGACAGATTTTTTTTTTCTGTTCAGAGAACGGTAGAGATAGAAGGCAGCTACGCGGATCGCCCTATCGCGTGACATCGCCACCCCTGATGTCGAGCGAAAGATGGGGTTTCGGATTGTAATGCTGAGTCTCCGCCGATTTCCTGAGCGTTGATTGACTCGCATTCCGAAACAGCTGATCAGCGAGTGTGAGTAAATATTGTCTGGAGAATACTGAATATAGGCCGACGACGATGAAAAAGCCCGACCTCTCATTTAATTTGGCTAAGCCAATTATTTTGATTGAGGAAGGCTCATCGCGCCCGGATTAAGACGGCGCGACGATTTCTTGCGCCAGTTCTTATTCCGTGGCCCGTCGCTCGTCGGTATGCGAGGTTTTTGTTCTGCTTCCTCCCCGCGGCCGACAACGGAGTCAGGCGCGCTGGGTCTGAGGAAGCAAGGGTCCCCCTTCCTGGATGGGACCCATCGTTTTGTCCCTTCGCGTTTTTTTTTTGTTTTGTTGTTTGTGGTCCTCCAGTTTATCTTTCCATCTTCTTTGTTTTTTTTTCTGCCTCCTTGTCTGCGATAGGGGAGAATTACTTTTGATTCCCCTTCCTAATGGCATGAAAGTCTGTTACAGGACCGCAGTTTTTTTTTCAAGCCGGCCGCTCGCTCGCCTCGTTGTGCGGCCTCTAGGAGCGGGCGCGAAAGCGAGGAGGGGGGTAGGACAATTTTTGGGGGGGGGTGTGTAACGAGGCATATTTTCATTGGGTTGATTGCCTCGTTTTTTTTTTGGGTTATGCCTCGTTACGATGATCCTCCCGAATTGCCAGCCCCACTCCTCCGCCCAAGCGGACCACCTCGCCGCTGGGGCAAGTATGAGTGAGCGTGTGTGTGTGTTTTTCTTTTCTTTTTCGTGTGTTTTTTTTATTTTCTATTTATTTCGGAAGCCACGCTTTTCTTTCTCCCCTTCCCCCTTCTCCAACACCAGGAAGGAGCCGCTGCTGTCCCTGGTCGCGGAGGAACCTCTCCCTGAGTGACGGAGGCGCGGGATGGGCCCACCAAAGAAGACCCCGGCTGTCCGGTCGCGGTGCCACCCCGTCACCCTCCGCGGGGGCGACCGGCAGCCCACCACCGGGAAACGCCAGGCCTGGGGACGAGCCACCCCCGACTGCCACCTCGAGAGGGCCCCAGGACCTGGCCACCAGACGTCGCAGTGGAATGGCCCATCCTCGACGCCGAAATCCCCGGGGTGGGGGGATACCGCGAACCGGGGAAGAAGAGGATGGAGAACAGAAGCCAGCGAGCTGCCGCGCAACGAAGCCGGTTTTTCGAGAAGCCCCCCCCGCTAAAATTCGGATCGCTCTTTTCTTTTTGTTTGCCTGGTCGTGTTTTGCGTCGCAGTTTTTTTTGTTAATAGTAGTGCGTTCCGTTTTATACTTTGTGTCATTTTGGTATTGTGTGTGCCTGCGTGGAGTGTGTGTCGCCGCCGCCCCTGTGTGGAATTTTTTTTGGGAGTACACCAGCGCAAAAAGGTAGGAGTCATCTCCTTACCCTTCTCTTTGATTTCCTTATTCATTTGCGCGTGGGCGAGGGCGATAGGACCCCTGGCCCCAGTGACGAGGACCCTAGAGGCCGCGGACAGTCTACACGACACTGTCCCCTCTACTTTAGTTCTTTTTCGTTTCGCTGTATTTTGGTATTTAGGACCAACGTCCCCTTGCTGTCCACGACCCCTAAGAGGGCGTGTTCCTTCGCGGGCGAATACCACAGCGTTCTCTTTGTATTTTCCGATCTTTGTACTCGCGCGTACCGTGAGCCCCCGCGCCGCGAAAGCCTCCCTCGCAACTGGCGAGTCGACCCCTTTTCCTCGACCGTTGCTTGTAACGCGTGGGGCCCACGCGACTTCATTTTTTCTGTTTTGCTTGAGTGGCCTACTTGGAGGCCCGAATAAAAGCATTTTCTATTGGATACGAACTCGCGGGTCCTTTACTAATTTTTTTTTCTGACCCCCTCTGATTCCCGCTCCCGACAGAGCAGCCGGAAGGGCGATTACTCCGGACGAGTGCATTAGCACTGGCGCCCCATTAAAGAAATCGTCCGTGGGTGTGAGCATCGGTGCGTGGAGGGCCGTTTTCCCTAACTGCCCCCACTCCAGGGAACCCCCTTCGGGCTTTCCCCCCACCGATCCGTCACAAGGCAGACAGAGACAGATAGAGACAGAGACAGACAGAGACAGACAGAGACAGACAGAGACAGAGACAGACAGAGACAGAGACAGACAGAGACAGAGGCAGACAGAGACAGAGGCAGACAGTGACAGAGACTGTCAGAGACAGACAGAGACAGAGACAGAGATGGATACAGACAGGGACAGACACAGACAGAGACAGGGGCAGAGGTAGACAGAGACAGAGACAGAGACAGAGACAGACAGAGACAGAAACAGACAGAGGCAGAAACAGACAGAGACAGAGGCAGAGGTGGACAGAGACAGAGACAGAGGCAGAGACGGAGGCAGAGACAGAGACAGAGACAGAGGCAGAGACAGCGGCAGAGGCAGAGGCAGAGGCGGACAGAGACGGAGACACAGGCAGAGACAGAGTCAGGGGCAGAGACAGAGACAGAGACAGACAGAGACAGAGACAGAGACTGACAGAGACAGAGACAGAGACAGAGACAGAGACAGACAGAGACAGAGACAGACAGAGACAGACAGAGACAGAGACGGACAGAGACAGACAGAGACAGAGGCAGACAGTGACAGAGACTGTCAGAGACAGACAGAGACAGAGACAGAGATGGATACAGACAGGGACAGACACAGACAGAGACAGGGGCAGAGGTAGACAGAGACAGAGACAGAGACAGACAGAGACAGAAACAGACAGAGGCAGAAACAGACAGAGACAGAGGCAGAGGTAGACAGAGACAGAGACAGAGGCAGTGACGGAGGCAGAGACAGAGACAGAGACAGAGGCAGAGACAGCGGCAGAGGCAGAGGCAGAGGCGGACAGAGACGGAGACACAGGCAGAGACAGAGACAGGGGCAGAGACAGAGACAAAGACAGAGACAGACAGAGACAGAGACAGAGACTGACAGAGACAGAGACAGAGACAGAGACAGAGACAGAGACAGACAGAGACAGAGACAGAGACAGACAGAGACAGATACAGAGACAGAGACAGAAACAGAGACAGAGGCAGAGACAGAGACAGAGACAGAGACAGAGACAGAGACAGAGACAGAGACAGAGACAGAGACAGAGACAGAGACAGAGACAGAGACAGACAGAGACAGACAGAGACAGAGACAGACAGAGACAGAGACAGACAGAGACAGAGACAGACAGAGACAGAGACAGACAGAGACAGAGACAGACAGAGACAAGGACAGACAGAGACAGAGACAGACAGAGACAGAGACAGACAGAGACAGAGACAGGGACAGAGACAGTGACAGAGACAGAGACAGAGACAGAGACAGAGACAGACAGAGACAGACACAGAGAGAGACAGACAGAGACAGGTACAGACAGAGACAGAGACAGCCAGAGACAGATACAGACAGAGACAGAGACAGACAGAGACAGAGACAGACAGAGACAGACAGAGACAGAGACAGACAGAGACAGACACAGAGAGAGACAGACAGAGACAGGTACAGACAGGGACAGAGACAGAGACAGAGACAGAGACAGAGACAGAGACAGAGACAGAGACAGAGACAGAGACATAGACAGAGACAGACAGAGACAGAGACAGACAGAGACAGAGACAGACAGAGACAGAGACGGACAGAGACAGAGACAGACAGAGACAGAGACAGACAGAGACAGACAGAGACGGACACAGAGAAAGACAGACAGAGACAGGGACAGACAGAGACAGAGACAGAAACAGAGACAGAGACAGAGACAGAGACAGAGACAGAGACAGACAGAGACAGAGACAGACAGAGACAGAGACAGACAGAGACAGAGACAGACAGAGACAGAGACAGACAGAGACAGAGACAGACAGAGACAGAGACAGACAGAGACAGAGACAGACAGGGACAGAGACAGACAGAGACAGAGACAGACAGAGACAGAGACAGACAGAGACAGAGACAGACAGGGACAGAGACAGACAGAGACAGAGACAGACAGAGACAGACAGAGACAGAGACAGACAGAGACAGAGACAGACAGAGACAGAGACAGACAGAGACAGAGACAGACAGAGACAGACAGAGACAGAGGCAGACAGTGACAGAGACTGTCAGAGACAGACAGAGACAGAGACAGAGATGGATACAGACAGGGACAGACACAGACAGAGACAGGGGCAGAGGTAGACAGAGACAGAGACAGAGACAGAGACAGCCAGAGACAGAAACAGACAGAGGCAGAAACAGACAGAGACAGAGGCAGAGGTAGACAGAGACAGAGACAGAGGCAGAGACGGAGGCAGAGACAGAGACAGAGACAGAGGCAGAGACAGCGGCAGAGGCAGAGGCAGAGGCGGACAGAGACGGAGACACAGGCAGAGACAGAGACAGGGGCAGAGACAGAGACAGAGACAGACAGAGACAGAGACAGAGACTGACAGAGACAGAGACTGACAGAGACAGAGACTGACAGAGACAGAGACAGAGACAGAGACAGAGACAGACAGAGACAGAGACAGACAGAGACAGAGACAGAGACAGACAGAGACAGTCAGAGACAGGCAGAGACAGAGACAGACAGAGACAGACAGAGACAGAGGCAGACAGTGACAGAGACTGTCAGAGACAGACAGAGACAGAGACAGAGATGGATACAGACAGGGACAGACACAGACAGAGACAGGGGCAGAGGTAGACAGAGACAGAGACAGAGACAGAGACAGACAGAGACAGAAACAGACAGAGGCAGAAACAGACAGAGACAGAGGCAGAGGTAGACAGAGGCAGAGACAGAGGCAGAGACGGAGGCAGAGACAGAGACAGAGACAGAGGCAGAGACAGCGGCAGAGGCAGAGGCAGAGGCGGACAGAGACGGAGACACAGGCAGAGACAGAGACAGGGGCAGAGACAGAGACAAAGACAGAGACAGACAGAGACAGAGACAGAGACTGACAGAGACAGAGACAGAGACAGAGACAGAGACAGAGACAGACAGAGACAGAGACAGAGACAGAGACAGACAGAGACAGACGGAGACAGACACAGACAGAGACAGAGACAGAGACAGAGACACACAGAGACCGAGACAGACAGAGTCAGAGACAGAGACAGACTGAGACAGAGACAGACAGAGGCAGAGACAGACAGAGACAGAGACAGACAGAGACAGAGACATACAGAGACAGAGACAGACAGAGGCAGACAGAGACAGAGGCAGACAGTGACAGAGACTGTCAGAGACAGACAGAGACAGAGACAGAGATGGATACAGACAGGGACAGACACAGACAGAGACAGGGGCAGTGGTAGACAGAGACAGAGACAGAGACAGACAGAGACAGAAACAGACAGAGGCAGAAACAGACAGAGGCAGAGGCAGAGGTAGACAGAGACAAAGACAGAGGCAGAGACGGAGGCAGAGACAGAGACAGAGACAGAGGCAGAGACAGCGGCAGAGGCAGAGGCAGAGGCGGACAGAGACGGAGACACAGGCAGAGACAGAGACAGGGGCAGAGACAGAGACAGAGACAGGGACAGACAGAGACAGAGAAAGAGACTGACAGAGACAGAGACAGAGACAGAGACAGAGACAGAGACAGAGACAGAGACAGAGACAGAGACAGAGACAGACAGAGACAGAGACAGAGACAGACAGATACAGAGACAGAGACAGAAACAGAGACAGAGGCAGAGACAGTGACAGAGACAGAGACCGAGACAGACAGAGACAGAGACAGAGACAGAGGCAGAGACAGCGACAGACAGAGACAGAGACAGAGACAGAGTCAGAGACAGAGACAGAGACAGACAGGGACAGAGACAGAGACAGAGACAGAGACAGACAGAGACAGAGACAGAGACAGACAGAGACAGAGACAGACAGAGACAGAGGCAGAGACAGAGACAGAGACAGAGACAGAGACAGACAGAGACAGAGACAGAGACAGAGACAGAGACAGAGACAGAGACAGACAGAGACAGAGACAGAGACAGAGACAGAGACAGAGACAGACAGAGACAGACGGAGAGAGACACAGACAGAGACAGAGACAGAGACAGACAGAGACAGGGACAGAGACAGTGACAGAGACAGTGACAGAGACAGAGACAGAGACAGAGACTGACAGAGACAGAGACAGAGACAGAGACAGAGACAGAGACAGAGACAGGCAGAGACAGAGACAGAGACAGAGACAGAGACAGAGACAGACAGAGACAGACGGAGAGAGACACAGACAGAGACAGAGACCGAGATAGACAGAGACAGGGACAGAGACAGTGACAGAGACAGTGACAGAGACAGAGACAGAGACAGAGACTGACAGAGACAGAGACAGAGACAGAGACAGAGACAGAGACAGGCAGAGACAGAGACAGAGACAGAGACAGAGACAGAGGCAGAGACAGCGACAGAGACAGACAGAGACAGAGA
>NC_134984.1:2715000-2717500 GCF_050947335.1 Megachile rotundata
CAGAGACAGACAGAGACAGAGACAGGGACAGACAGAGACAGAGACAGACAGAGACAGAGACAGACAGAGACAGAGACAGACAGAGACAGAGACAGACAGAGACAGAGACAGACAGAGACAGAGACAGACAGAGACAGAGACAGACAGAGACAGAGACAGACAGAGACAGGCAGAGGCAGATAGAGACAGAGACAGACAGAGACAGACACAGAGAGAGACAGACAGAGACAGGGACAGACAGAGACAGAGACAGACAGAGACAGAGACAGTGACAGAGACAGAGACAGACAGAGACAGAGACAGAGACAGAGACAGAGACAGAGACAGAGACAGAGACAGAGACAGACAGAGACAGAGACAGACAGAGACAGAGACAGACAGAGACAGAGACAGACAGAGACAGAGACAGACAGAGACAGAGACAGTCAGAGACAGACAGAGACAGACAGAGACAGAGACAGACAGAGACAGAGACAGAGACAGACAGAGACAGACACAGAGAGAGACAGACAGAGACAGGGACAGACAGAGACAGACAGAGACAGAGACAGACAGAGACAGAGACAGACAGAGACAGACAGAGACAGAGGCAGACAGTGACAGAGACTGTCAGAGACAGACAGAGACAGAGGCAGACAGTGACAGAGACTGTCAGAGACAGACAGAGACAGAGGCAGAGATGGATACAGACAGGGACAGACACAGGCAGAGACAGGGGCAGAGGTAGACAGAGACAGAGACAGAGACAGAAACAGACAGAGGCAGAAATAGACAGAGACAGAGGCAGAGGTAGACAGAGACAGAGACAGAGGCAGAGACGGAGGCAGAGACAGAGGCAGAGACGGAGGCAGAGACAGTGGCAGAGGCAGAGGCAGAGGCGGACAGAGACGGAGACACAGGCAGAGACAGAGACAGGGGCAGAGACAGAGACAGAGACAGAGACAGACAGAGACAGAGACAGAGACAGAGACTGACAGAGACAGAGACAGAGACAGAGACAGAGACAGAGACAGAGACAGACAGAGACAGAGACAGAGACAGAGGTAGACAGAGACAGAGGCAGAGACGGAGGCAGAGACAGAGACAGAGACAGAGGCAGAGACAGCGGCAGAGGCAGAGGCAGAGCCGGACAGAGACGGAGACACAGGCAGAGACAGAGACAGGGGCAGAGACAGAGACAGAGACAGAGACAGACAGAGACAGAGACAGAGACTGACAGAGACAGAGACAGAGACAGACACAGAGACAGAGACAGACAGAGACAGAGACAGAGACAGACAGAGACAGAGACAGACAGAGACAGAGACAGACAGAGACAGACAGAGACAGAGACAGACAGAGACAGAGACAGACAGAGACAGACAGAGACAGAGGCAGACAGTGACAGAGACTGTCAGAGACAGACAGAGACAGAGACAGAGATGGATACAGACAGGGACAGACACAGACAGAGACAGGGGCAGAGGTAGACAGAGACAGAGACAGAGACAGAGACAGACAGAGACAGAAACAGACAGAGGCAGAAACAGACAGAGACAGAGGCAGAGGTAGACAGAGACAGAGGCAGAGACGGAGGCAGAGACAGAGAGAGAGACAGAGGCAGAGACAGCGGCAGAGGCAGAGGCAGAGGCGGACAGAGACGGAGACACAGGCAGAAACAGAGACAGGGGCAGAGACAGAGACAGAGACAGAGACAGACAGAGACAGAGACAGAGACTGACAGAGACAGAGACAGAGACAGAGACAGAGACAGAGACAGAGACAGAGACAGAGACAGAGACAGACAGAGACAGAGACAGAGACAGACAGAGACAGAGACAGACAGAGACAGACAGAGACAGAGACAGACAGAGACAGACAGAGACAGAGACAGACAGAGACAGACAGAGACAGACAGAGACAGAGGCAGACAGTGACAGAAACTGTCAGAGACAGACAGAGACAGAGACAGAGATGGATACAGACCGGGACAGACACAGACAGAGACAGGGGCAGAGGTAGACAGAGACAGAGACAGAGACAGAGACAGAGACAGAGACAGAGACAGAGACAGAGACAGAGACAGAGACAGGGACAGAGACAGAGACAGAGACAGACCGAGACAGAAACAGAGAGAGGCAGAAATAGACAGAGACAGAGGCAGAGGTAGACAGAGACAGAGACAGAGGCAGAGACGGAGGCAGAGACAGAGGCAGAGACAGTGGCAGAGACAGTGGCAGAGGCAGAGGCAGAGACAGAGACAGGGGCAGAGACAGAGACAGAGACAGAGACAGACAGAGACAGAGACAGAGACAGAGACTGACAGAGACAGAGACAGAGACAGAGACAGAGACAGAGACAGACAGAGACAGAGACAGAGACAGACAGAGACAGAGACACAGACAGACAGAGACAGATACAGAGACAGGGACAGAAACAGAGACAGAGGCAGAGACAGAGACAGAGACAGAGGCAGAGACAGAGACAGAGACAGAGACAGAGACAGAGACAGAGACAGAGA
>NC_134984.1:2722500-2735000 GCF_050947335.1 Megachile rotundata
GACAGAGACAGAGACAGACAGAGACAGACAGAGACAGAGGCAGACAGTGACAGAGACTGTCAGAGACAGACAGAGACAGAGACAGAGATGGATACAGACAGGGACAGACACAGACAGAGACAGGGGCAGAGGTAGACAGAGACAGAGACAGAGACAGAGACAGACAGAGACAGAAACAGACAGAGGCAGAAACAGACAGAGACAGAGGCAGAGGTAGACAGAGACAGAGACAGAGGCAGAGACAGCGGCAGAGGCAGAGGCAGAGGCGGACAGAGACGGAGACACAGGCAGAGACAGAGACAGGCGCAGAGACAGAGACAGAGACAGACAGAGACAGAGACAGAGACAGAGACAGACAGAGACAGACGGAGACAGACACAGACAGAGACAGAGACAGAGACAGAGACACACAGAGACCGAGACAGACAGAGACAGAGACAGACAGAGTCAGAGACAGAGACAGACTGAGACAGAGACAGACAGAGGCAGAGACAGACAGAGACAGAGACAGACAGAGACAGAGACATACAGAGACAGAGACAGACAGAGACAGACAGAGGCAGACAGTGACAGAGACTGTCAGAGACAGACAGAGACAGAGACAGAGATGGATACAGACAGGGACAGACACAGACAGAGACAGGGGCAGTGGTAGACAGAGACAGAGACAGAGACAGAGACAGACAGAGACAGAAACAGACAGAGGCAGAAACAGACAGAGACAGAGGCAGAGGTAGACAGAGACAGAGACAGAGGCAGAGACGGAGGCAGAGACAGAGACAGAGACAGAGGCAGAGACAGCGGCAGAGGCAGAGGCAGAGGCGGACAGAGAGGGAGACACAGGCAGAGACAGAGACAGGGGCAGAGACAGAGACAGAGACAGGGACAGACAGAGACAGAGAAAGAGACTGACAGAGACAGAGACAGAGACAGAGACAGAGACAGAGACAGAGACAGACAGAGACAGAGACAGACAGAGACAGAGACAGACAGAGACAGAGACAGACAGAGACAGAGACCGAGATAGACAGAGACAGGGACAGAGACAGTGACAGAGACTGACAGAGACAGAGACTGACAGAGACAGAGACTGACAGAGACAGAGACAGAGACAGAGACAGAGACAGACAGAGACAGAGACAGACAGAGACAGAGACAGAGACAGACAGAGACAGACAGAGACAGAGACAGACAGAGACAGACAGAGACAGAGGCAGACAGTGACAGAGACTGTCAGAGACAGACAGAGACAGAGACAGAGATGGATACAGACAGGGACAGACACAGACAGAGACAGGGGCAGAGGTAGACAGAGACAGAGACAGAGACAGAGACAGACAGAGACAGAAACAGACAGAGGCAGAAACAGACAGAGACAGAGGCAGAGGTAGACAGAGGCAGAGACAGAGGCAGAGACGGAGGCAGAGACAGAGACAGAGACAGAGGCAGAGACAGCGGCAGAGGCAGAGGCAGAGGCGGACAGAGACGGAGACACAGGCAGAGACAGAGACAGGGGCAGAGACAGAGACAAAGACAGAGACAGACAGAGACAGACAGAGACAGAGACAGAGACTGACAGAGACAGAGACAGAGACAGAGACAGAGACAGAGACAGAGACAGACAGAGACAGAGACAGAGACAGAGACAGACAGAGACAGACGGAGACAGACACAGACAGAGACAGAGACAGAGACAGAGACACACAGAGACCGAGACAGACAGAGACAGAGACAGACAGAGTCAGAGACAGAGACAGACTGAGACAGAGACAGACAGAGGCAGAGACAGACAGAGACAGAGACAGACAGAGACAGAGACATACAGAGACAGAGACAGACAGAGGCAGACAGAGACAGAGGCAGACAGTGACAGAGACTGTCAGAGACAGACAGAGACAGAGACAGAGATGGATACAGACAGGGACAGACACAGACAGAGACAGGGGCAGTGGTAGACAGAGACAGAGACAGAGACAGACAGAGACAGAAACAGACAGAGGCAGAAACAGACAGAGGCAGAGGCAGAGGTAGACAGAGACAAAGACAGAGGCAGAGACGGAGGCAGAGACAGAGACACAGACAGAGGCAGAGACAGCGGCAGAGGCAGAGGCAGAGGCGGACAGAGACGGAGACACAGGCAGAGACAGAGACAGGGGCAGAGACAGAGACAGAGACAGAGACAGGGACAGACAGAGACAGAGAAAGAGACTGACAGAGACAGAGACAGAGACAGAGACAGAGACAGAGACAGACAGAGACAGAGACAGAGACAGACAGATACAGAGACAGAGACAGAAACAGAGACAGAGGCAGAGACAGAGACAGAGACAGAGACAGAGACAGACAGAGACAGAGACAGAGACAGAGACAGAGACAGAGACAGACAGAGACAGAGACAGAGACAGAGACAGACAGATACAGAGACAGAGACAGAAACAGAGACAGAGGCAGAGACAGAGACAGAGACAGAGACCGAGACAGACAGAGACAGAGACAGAGACAGAGGCAGAGACAGCGACAGACAGAGACAGAGACAGAGACAGAGACAGAGACAGAGACAGAGACAGACAGAGACAGAGACAGAGACAGAGACAGAGACAGAGACAGACAGAGACAGAGACAGAGACAGAGACAGAGACAGACAGAGACAGACGGAGAGAGACACAGACAGAGACAGAGACAGAGACAGACAGAGACCGAGACAGACAGAGACAGAGACAGACAGAGTCAGAGACAGAGACAGACTGAGACAGAGACAGACAGAGGCAGAGACAGACAGAGACAGAGGCAGACAGAGACAGATAGAGACAGAGACAGACAGAGACAGACAGAGACAGACAGAGACAGACAGAGACAGAGACAGACAGAGACAGAGACAGACAGAGACAGAGGCAGACAGAGGCAGACAGAGACAGAGGCAGACAGTGACAGAGACTGTCAGAGACAGACAGAGACAGAGACAGAGATGGATACAGACAGGGACAGACACAGACAGAGACAGGGGCAGAGGTAGACAGAGACAGAGACAGAGACAGACAGAGACAGAAACAGACAGAGGCAGAAACAGACAGAGACAGAGGCAGAGGTGGACAGAGACAGAGACAGAGGCAGAGACGGAGGCAGAGACAGAGACAGAGACAGAGGCAGAGACAGCGGCAGAGGCAGAGGCAGAGGCGGACAGAGACGGAGACACAGGCAGAGACAGAGTCAGGGGCAGAGACAGAGACAGAGACAGACAGAGACAGAGACAGAGACTGACAGAGACAGAGACAGAGACAGAGACAGAGACAGACAGAGACAGAGACAGAGACAGACAGAGACAGACAGAGACAGAGACGGACAGAGACAGACAGAGACAGAGGCAGACAGTGACAGAGACTGTCAGAGACAGACAGAGACAGAGACAGAGATGGATACAGACAGGGACAGACACAGACAGAGACAGGGGCAGAGGTAGACAGAGACAGAGACAGAGACAGACAGAGACAGAAACAGACAGAGGCAGAAACAGACAGAGACAGAGGCAGAGGTAGACAGAGACAGAGACAGAGGCAGTGACGGAGGCAGAGACAGAGACAGAGACAGAGGCAGAGACAGCGGCAGAGGCAGAGGCAGAGGCGGACAGAGACGGAGACACAGGCAGAGACAGAGACAGGGGCAGAGACAGAGACAAAGACAGAGACAGACAGAGACAGAGACAGAGACTGACAGAGACAGAGACAGAGACAGAGACAGAGACAGAGACAGACAGAGACAGAGACAGAGACAGACAGAGACAGATACAGAGACAGAGACAGAAACAGAGACAGAGGCAGAGACAGAGACAGAGACAGAGACAGAGACAGAGACAGAGACAGAGACAGAGACAGAGACAGAGACAGAGACAGAGACAGACAGAGACAGACAGAGACAGAGACAGACAGAGACAGAGACAGACAGAGACAGAGACAGACAGAGACAGAGACAGACAGAGACAGAGACAGACAGAGACAAGGACAGACAGAGACAGAGACAGACAGAGACAGAGACAGACAGAGACAGAGACAGGGACAGAGACAGTGACAGAGACAGAGACAGAGACAGAGACAGAGACAGACAGAGACAGACACAGAGAGAGACAGACAGAGACAGGTACAGACAGAGACAGAGACAGACAGAGACAGATACAGACAGAGACAGAGACAGACAGAGACAGAGACAGACAGAGACAGACAGAGACAGAGACAGACAGAGACAGACACAGAGAGAGACAGACAGAGACAGGTACAGACAGGGACAGAGACAGAGACAGAGACAGAGACAGAGACAGAGACAGAGACAGAGACAGAGACAGAGACAGAGACAGACAGAGACAGACAGAGACAGAGACAGACAGAGACAGAGACAGACAGAGACAGAGACAGACAGAGACAAGGACAGACAGAGACAGAGACAGACAGAGACAGAGACAGACAGAGACAGAGACAGGGACAGAGACAGTGACAGAGACAGAGACAGAGACAGAGACAGACAGAGACAGAGACAGACAGAGACAGAGACGGACAGAGACAGAGACAGACAGAGACAGAGACAGACAGAGACAGAGACAGACAGAGACAGACAGAGACGGACATAGAGAAAGACAGACAGAGACAGGGACAGACAGAGACAGAGACAGAAACAGAGACAGAGACAGAGACAGAGACAGAGACAGAGACAGAGACAGACAGAGACAGAGACAGACAGAGACAGAGACAGACAGAGACAGAGACAGACAGAGACAGAGACAGACAGAGACAGAGACAGACAGAGACAGAGACAGACAGAGACAGAGACAGACAGAGACAGAGACAGACAGAGACAGAGACAGACAGAGACACAGACAGACAGAGACAGAGACAGACAGAGACAGACAGAGACAGAGGCAGACAGTGACAGAGACTGTCAGAGACAGACAGAGACAGAGACAGAGATGGATACAGACAGGGACAGACACAGACAGAGACAGGGGCAGAGGTAGACAGGGACAGAGACAGAGACAGAGACAGACAGAGACAGAAACAGACAGAGGCAGAAACAGACAGAGGCAGAAACAGACAGAGACAGAGGCAGAGGTAGACAGAGGCAGAGACAGAGGCAGAGACGGAGGCAGAGACAGAGACAGAGACAGAGGCAGAGACAGCGGCAGAGGCAGAGGCAGAGGCGGACAGAGACGGAGACACAGGCAGAGACAGAGACAGGGGCAGAGACAGAGACAAAGACAGAGACAGACAGAGACAGAGACAGAGACTGACAGAGACAGAGACAGAGACAGAGACAGAGACAGACAGAGACAGAGACAGAGACAGAGACAGACAGAGAGAGACGGAGACAGACGGAGACAGACACAGACAGAGACAGAGACAGAGACAGAGACAGAGACACACAGAGACCGAGACAGACAGAGACAGAGACAGACAGAGTCAGAGACAGAGACAGACTGAGACAGAGACAGACAGAGGCAGAGACATACAGAGACAGAGACAGACAGAGACAGACAGAGACAGAGGCAGACAGTGACAGAGACTGTCAGAGACAGACAGAGACAGAGACAGAGATGGATACAGACAGGGACAGACACAGACAGAGACAGGGGCAGTGGTAGACAGAGACAGAGACAGAGACAGACAGAGACAGAAACAGACAGAGGCAGAAACAGACAGAGACAGAGGCAGAGGTAGACAGAGACAAAGACAGAGGCAGAGACGGAGGCAGAGACAGAGACAGAGACAGAGGCAGAGACAGCGGCAGAGGCAGAGGCAGAGGCGGACAGAGACGGAGACACAGGCAGAGACAGAGACAGGGGCAGAGACAGAGACAGAGACAGGGACAGACAGAGACAGAGAAAGAGACTGACAGAGACAGAGACAGAGACAGAGACAGAGACAGAGACAGAGACAGACAGAGACAGAGACAGAGACAGACAGATACAGAGACAGAGACAGAAACAGAGACAGAGGCAGAGACAGAGACAGAGACAGAGACAGAGACAGACAGAGACAGAGACAGACAGAGACAGAGACAGACAGAGACAGAGACAGAGACAGACAGAGACAGAGACAGACAGAGACAGAGACAGACAGAGACAGAGACAGACAGAGACAGAGACAGACAGAGACAGAGACCGAGATAGACAGAGACAGGGACAGAGACAGTGACAGAGACAGTGACAGAGACAGAGACAGAGACAGAGACAGAGACTGACAGAGACAGAGACAGAGACAGAGACAGAGACAGAGACAGACAGAGACAGAGACAGAGACAGAGACAGAGGCAGAGACAGCGACAGAGACAGACAGAGACAGAGACAGAGACAGAGACAGAGACAGAGACAGACAGAGACAGAGACAGAGACAGAGACAGAGACAGACAGAGACAGAGACAGAGACAGAGACAGAGACAGACAGAGACAGAGACAGACAGAGACAGACAGAGACAGACAGAGACAGACAGAGACAGAGACAGACAGAGACAGACACAGAGAGAGACAGACAGAGACAGGGACAGACAGAGACAGAGACAGACAGAGACAGATACAGACAGAGACAGAGACAGACAGAGACAGAGACAGACAGAGACAGAGACAGACAGAGACAGAGGCAGAGGTAGACAGAGACAGAGACAGAGGCAGAGACGGAGGCAGAGACAGAGACAGAGACAGAGGCAGAGACAGCGGCAGAGGCAGAGGCAGAGGCGGGCAGAGACGGAGACACAGGCAGAGACAGAGACAGGGGCAGAGACAGAGACAGAGACAGACAGAGACAGAGACAGAGACTGACAGAGACAGAGACAGAGACAGAGACAGAGACAGACAGAGACAGAGACAGACAGAGACAGACAGAGACAGAGACAGACAGAGACAGACAGAGACAGAGGCAGACAGTGACAGAGACTGTCAGAGACAGACAGAGACAGAGACAGAGATGGATACAGACAGGGACAGACACAGACAGAGACAGGGGCAGAGGTAGACAGAGACAGAGACAGAGACAGAGACAGACAGAGACAGAAACAGACAGAGGCAGAAACAGACAGAGACAGAGGCAGAGGTAGACAGAGACAGAGACAGAGGCAGAGACAGCGGCAGAGGCAGAGGCAGAGGCGGACAGAGACGGAGACACAGGCAGAGACAGAGACAGGGGCAGAGACAGAGACAAAGACAGAGACAGACAGAGACAGAGACAGAGACTGACAGAGACAGAGACAGAGACAGAGACAGAGACAGAGACAGAGACAGAGACAGACAGAGACAGAGACAGAGACAGAGACAGACAGAGACAGACGGAGACAGACACAGACAGAGACAGAGACAGAGACAGAGACACACAGAGACCGAGACAGACAGAGACAGAGACAGACAGAGTCAGAGACAGAGACAGACTGAGACAGAGACAGACAGAGGCAGAGACAGACAGAGACAGAGACAGACAGAGACAGAGACATACAGAGACAGAGACAGACAGAGACAGACAGAGACAGAGGCAGACAGTGACAGAGACTGTCAGAGACAGACAGAGACAGAGACAGCGATGGATACAGACAGGGACAGACACAGACAGAGACAGGGGCAGAGGTAGACAGAGACAGAGACAGAGACAGAGACAGACAGAGACAGAAACAGACAGAGGCAGAAACAGACAGAGACAGAGGCAGAGGTAGACAGAGACAGAGACAGAGGCAGAGACGGAGGCAGAGACAGAGACAGAGACAGAGGCAGAGACAGCGGCAGAGGCAGAGGCAGAGGCGGACAGAGACGGAGACACAGGCAGAGACAGAGACAGGGGCAGAGACAGAGACAAAGACAGAGACAGACAGAGACAGAGACAGAGACTGACAGAGACAGAGACAGAGACAGAGACAGAGACAGAGACAGAGACAGACAGAGACAGAGACAGAGACAGAGACAGACAGAGACAGACGGAGACAGACACAGACAGAGACAGAGACAGAGACAGAGACACACAGAGACCGAGACAGACAGAGACAGAGACAGACAGAGTCAGAGACAGAGACAGACTGAGACAGAGACAGACAGAGGCAGAGACAGACAGAGACAGAGACAGACAGAGACAGAGACATACGGAGACAGAGACAGACAGAGACAGACAGAGGCAGACAGTGACAGAGACTGTCAGAGACAGACAGAGACAGAGACAGAGATGGATACAGACAGGGACAGACACAGACAGAGACAGGGGCAGTGGTAGACAGAGACAGAGACAGAGACAGAGACAGACAGAGACAGAAACAGACAGAGGCAGAAACAGACAGAGACAGAGGCAGAGGTAGACAGAGACAGAGACAGAGGCAGAGACGGAGGCAGAGACAGAGACAGAGACAGAGGCAGAGACAGCGGCAGAGGCAGAGGCAGAGGCGGACAGAGAGGGAGACACAGGCAGAGACAGAGACAGGGGCAGAGACAGAGACAGAGACAGGGACAGACAGAGACAGAGAAAGAGACTGACAGAGACAGAGACAGAGACAGAGACAGAGACAGAGACAGAGACAGAGACAGACAGAGACAGAGACAGACAGAGACAGAGACAGACAGAGACAGAGACCGAGATAGACAGAGACAGGGACAGAGACAGTGACAGAGACTGACAGAGACAGAGACTGACAGAGACAGAGACTGACAGAGACAGAGACAGAGACAGAGACAGAGACAGACAGAGACAGAGACAGACAGAGACAGAGACAGAGACAGACAGAGACAGACAGAGACAGAGACAGACAGAGACAGACAGAGACAGAGGCAGACAGTGACAGAGACTGTCAGAGACAGACAGAGACAGAGACAGAGATGGATACAGACAGGGACAGACACAGACAGAGACAGGGGCAGAGGTAGACAGAGACAGAGACAGAGACAGAGACAGACAGAGACAGAAACAGACAGAGGCAGAAACAGACAGAGACAGAGGCAGAGGTAGACAGAGGCAGAGACAGAGGCAGAGACGGAGGCAGAGACAGAGACAGAGACAGAGGCAGAGACAGCGGCAGAGGCAGAGGCAGAGGCGGACAGAGACGGAGACACAGGCAGAGACAGAGACAGGGGCAGAGACAGAGACAAAGACAGAGACAGACAGAGACAGACAGAGACAGAGACAGAGACTGACAGAGACAGAGACAGAGACAGAGACAGAGACAGAGACAGAGACAGACAGAGACAGAGACAGAGACAGAGACAGAGACAGACAGAGACAGACGGAGACAGACACAGACAGAGACAGAGACAGAGACAGAGACACACAGAGACCGAGACAGACAGAGACAGAGACAGACAGAGTCAGAGACAGAGACAGACTGAGACAGAGACAGACAGAGGCAGAGACAGACAGAGACAGAGACAGACAGAGACAGAGACATACAGAGACAGAGACAGACAGAGGCAGACAGAGACAGAGGCAGACAGAGACAGAGGCAGACAGTGACAGAGACTGTCAGAGACAGACAGAGACAGAGACAGAGATGGATACAGACAGGGACAGACACAGACAGAGACAGGGGCAGTGGTAGACAGAGACAGAGACAGAGACAGACAGAGACAGAAACAGACAGAGGCAGAAACAGACAGAGGCAGAGGCAGAGGTAGACAGAGACAAAGACAGAGGCAGAGACGGAGGCAGAGACAGAGACACAGACAGAGGCAGAGACAGCGGCAGAGGCAGAGGCAGAGGCGGACAGAGACGGAGACACAGGCAGAGACAGAGACAGGGGCAGAGACAGAGACAGAGACAGGGACAGACAGAGACAGAGAAAGAGACTGACAGAGACAGAGACAGAGACAGAGACAGAGACAGAGACAGACAGAGACAGAGACAGAGACAGACAGATACAGAGACAGAGACAGAAACAGAGACAGAGGCAGAGACAGAGACAGAGACAGAGACAGAGACAGACAGAGACAGAGACAGAGACAGAGACAGAGACAGAGACAGACAGAGACAGAGACAGAGACAGACAGATACAGAGACAGAGACAGAAACAGAGACAGAGGCAGAGACAGAGACAGAGACAGAGACCGAGACAGACAGAGACAGAGACAGAGACAGAGGCAGAGACAGCGACAGACAGAGACAGAGACAGAGACAGAGTCAGAGACAGAGACAGAGACAGACAGGGACAGAGACAGAGACAGAGACAGAGACAGACAGAGACAGAGACAGAGACAGACAGAGACAGAGACAGACAGAGACAGAGGCAGAGACAGAGACAGAGACAGAGACAGAGACAGACAGAGACAGAGACAGAGACAGAGACAGAGACAGAGACAGACAGAGACAGAGACAGAGACAGAGACAGAGACAGAGACAGACAGAGACAGACGGAGAGAGACACAGACAGAGACAGAGACAGAGACAGACAGAGACCGAGACAGACAGAGACAGAGACAGACAGAGTCAGAGACAGAGACAGACTGAGACAGAGACAGACAGAGGCAGAGACAGACAGAGACAGAGGCAGACAGAGACAGATAGAGACAGAGACAGACAGAGACAGACAGAGACAGACAGAGACAGACAGAGACAGACAGAGACAGACAGAGACAGACAGAGACAGACAGAGACAGACAGAGACAGAGACAGACAGAGACAGAGACAGACAGAGACAGAGGCAGACAGAGGCAGACAGAGACAGAGGCAGACAGTGACAGAGACTGTCAGAGACAGACAGAGACAGAGACAGAGATGGATACAGACAGGGACAGACACAGACAGAGACAGGGGCAGAGGTAGACAGAGACAGAGACAGAGACAGAGACAGACAGAGACAGAAACAGACAGAGGCAGAAACAGACAGAGACAGAGGCAGAGGTGGACAGAGACAGAGACAGAGGCAGAGACGGAGGCAGAGACAGAGACAGAGACAGAGGCAGAGACAGCGGCAGAGGCAGAGGCAGAGGCGGACAGAGACGGAGACACAGGCAGAGACAGAGTCAGGGGCAGAGACAGAGACAGAGACAGACAGAGACAGAGACAGAGACTGACAGAGACAGAGACAGAGACAGAGACAGAGACAGACAGAGACAGAGACAGACAGAGACAGACAGAGACAGAGACGGACAGAGACAGACAGAGACAGAGGCAGACAGTGACAGAGACTGTCAGAGACAGACAGAGACAGAGACAGAGATGGATACAGACAGGGACAGACACAGACAGAGACAGGGGCAGAGGTAGACAGAGACAGAGACAGAGACAGACAGAGACAGAAACAGACAGAGGCAGAAACAGACAGAGACAGAGGCAGAGGTAGACAGAGACAGAGACAGAGGCAGTGACGGAGGCAGAGACAGAGACAGAGACAGAGGCAGAGACAGCGGCAGAGGCAGAGGCAGAGGCGGACAGAGACGGAGACACAGGCAGAGACAGAGACAGGGGCAGAGACAGAGACAAAGACAGAGACAGACAGAGACAGAGACAGAGACTGACAGAGACAGAGACAGAGACAGAGACAGACAGAGACAGAGACAGAGACAGACAGAGACAGATACAGAGACAGAGACAGAAACAGAGACAGAGGCAGAGACAGAGACAGAGACAGAGACAGAGACAGAGACAGAGACAGAGACAGAGACAGAGACAGAGACAGAGACAGAGACAGACAGAGACAGACAGAGACAGAGACAGACAGAGACAGAGACAGACAGAGACAGAGACAGACAGAGACAGAGACAGACAGAGACAGAGACAGACAGAGACAGAGACAGACAGAGACAAGGACAGACAGAGACAGAGACAGACAGAGACAGACAGAGACAGAGGCAGACAGTGACAGAGACTGTCAGAGACAGACAGAGACAGAGACAGAGATGGATACAGACAGGGACAGACACAGACAGAGACAGGGGCAGAGGTAGACAGAGACAGAGACAGAGACAGAGACAGACAGAGACAGAAACAGACAGAGGCAGAAACAGACAGAGACAGAGGCAGAGGTAGACAGAGACAGAGACAGAGGCAGAGACGGAGGCAGAGACAGAGACAGAGACAGAGGCAGAGACAGCGGCAGAGGCAGAGGCAGAGGCGGACAGAGACGGAGACACAGGCAGAGACAGAGACAGGGGCAGAGACAGAGACAGAGACAGACAGAGACAGAGACAGAGACTGACAGAGACAGAGACTGACAGAGACAGAGACTGACAGAGACAGAGACAGAGACAGAGACAGAGACAGACAGAGACAGACAGAGACAGAGACAGAGACAGACAGAGACAGGCAGAGACAGGCAGAGACAGAGACAGACAGAGACAGACAGAGACAGAGGCAGACAGTGACAGAGACTGTCAGAGACAGACAGAAACAGAGACAGAGATGGATACAGACAGGGACAGACACAGACAGAGACAGGGGCAGAGGTAGACAGAGACAGAGACAGAGACAGAGACAGACAGAGACAGAAACAGACAGAGGCAGAAACAGACAGAGACAGAGGCAGAGGTAGACAGAGGCAGAGACAGAGGCAGAGACGGAGGCAGA
>NC_134984.1:2740000-2745000 GCF_050947335.1 Megachile rotundata
AAGACAGACAGAGACAGGGACAGACAGAGACAGAGACAGAAACAGAGACAGAGACAGAGACAGAGACAGAGACAGAGACAGAGACAGAGACAGAGACAGACAGAGACAGAGACAGACAGAGACAGAGACAGACAGAGACAGAGACAGACAGAGACAGAGACAGACAGAGACAGAGACAGAGACAGACAGAGACAGAGACAGAGACAGACAGAGACAGAGACAGACAGAGACAGAGACAGACAGAGACAGAGACAGACAGAGACAGAGACAGACAGAGACAGAGACAGACAGAGACAGAGACAGACAGAGACAGACAGAGACAGAGGCAGACAGTGACAGAGACTGTCAGAGACAGACAGAGACAGAGACAGAGATGGATACAGACAGGGACAGACACAGACAGAGACAGGGGCAGAGGTAGACAGAGACAGAGACAGAGACAGAGACAGACAGAGACAGAAACAGACAGAGGCAGAAACAGACAGAGACAGAGGCAGAGGTAGACAGAGACAGAGACAGAGGCAGAGACGGAGGCAGAGACAGAGACAGAGACAGAGGCAGAGACAGCGGCAGAGGCAGAGGCAGAGGCGGACAGAGACGGAGACACAGGCAGAGACAGAGACAGGGACAGAGACAGAGACAGAGACAGGGACAGACAGAGACAGAGAAAGAGACTGACAGAGACAGAGACAGAGACAGAGACAGAGACAGAGACAGACAGAGACAGAGACAGAGACAGACAGATACAGAGACAGAGACAGAAACAGAGACAGAGGCAGAGACAGAGACAGAGACAGAGACAGAGACAGAGACAGAGACAGAGACAGAGACAGAGACAGAGACAGAGATAGAGACAGACAGAGACAGACAGAGACAGAGACAGACAGAGACAGAGACAGACAGAGACAGAGACAGACAGAGACAGAGACAGACAGAGACAGAGACAGACAGAGACAGAGACAGACAGAGACAGAGACAGACAGAGACAAGGACAGACAGAGACAGAGACAGACAGAGACAGAGACAGACAGAGACAGAGACAGACAGAGACAGACAGAGACAGAGACAGACAGAGACCGAGATAGACAGAGACAGGGACAGAGACAGTGACAGAGACAGTGACAGAGACAGAGACAGAGACAGAGACTGACAGAGACAGAGACAGAGACAGAGACAGAGACAGAGACAGAGACAGAGACAGAGACAGAGACAGAGACAGAGACAGAGACAGACAGAGACAGAGACAGACAGAGACAGAGACAGACAGAGACAGAGACAGACAGAGACAGAGACAGACAGAGACAGAGACAGACAGAGACAGAGACAGACAGAGACAGACAGAGACAGAGGCAGACAGTGACAGAGACTGTCAGAGACAGACAGAGACAGAGACAGAGATGGATACAGACAGGGACAGACACAGACAGAGACAGGGGCAGAGGTAGACAGAGACAGAGACAGAGACAGAGACAGACAGAGACAGAAACAGACAGAGGCAGAAACAGACAGAGACAGAGGCAGAGGTAGACAGAGGCAGAGGTAGACAGAGGCAGAGACAGAGGCAGAGACGGAGGCAGAGACAGAGACAGAGACAGAGGCAGAGACAGCGGCAGAGGCAGAGGCAGAGGCGGACAGAGACGGAGACACAGGCAGAGACAGAGACAGGGGCAGAGACAGAGACAAAGACAGAGACAGACAGAGACAGAGACAGAGACTGACAGAGACAGAGACAGAGACAGAGACAGAGACAGAGACAGAGACAGAGACAGACAGAGACAGAGACAGAGACAGAGACAGACAGAGACAGACGGAGACAGACACAGACAGAGACAGAGACAGAGACAGAGACACACAGAGACCGAGACAGACAGAGACAGAGACAGACAGAGTCAGAGACAGAGACAGACTGAGACAGAGACAGACAGAGGCAGAGACAGACAGAGACAGAGACAGACAGAGACAGAGACATACAGAGACAGAGACAGACAGAGGCAGACAGAGACAGAGGCAGACAGAGACAGAGGCAGACAGTGACAGAGACTGTCAGAGACAGACAGAGACAGAGACAGAGATGGATACAGACAGGGACAGACACAGACAGAGACAGGGGCAGTGGTAGACAGAGACAGAGACAGAGACAGACAGAGACAGAAACAGACAGAGGCAGAAACAGACAGAGGCAGAGGCAGAGGTAGACAGAGACAAAGACAGAGGCAGAGACGGAGGCAGAGACAGAGACACAGACAGAGGCAGAGACAGCGGCAGAGGCAGAGGCAGAGGCGGACAGAGACGGAGACACAGGCAGAGACAGAGACAGGGGCAGAGACAGAGACAGAGACAGGGACAGACAGAGACAGAGAAAGAGACTGACAGAGACAGAGACAGAGACAGAGACAGAGACAGAGACAGACAGAGACAGAGACAGAGACAGACAGATACAGAGACAGAGACAGAAACAGAGACAGAGGCAGAGACAGAGACAGAGACAGAGACAGAGACAGACAGAGACAGAGACAGAGACAGAGACAGAGACAGAGGCAGACAGAGACAGAGACAGAGACAGACAGATACAGAGACAGAGACAGAAACAGAGACAGAGGCAGAGACAGAGACAGAGACAGAGACCGAGACAGACAGAGACAGAGACAGAGACAGAGGCAGAGACAGCGACAGACAGAGACAGAGACAGAGACAGAGTCAGAGACAGAGACAGAGACAGACAGGGACAGAGACAGAGACAGAGACAGAGACAGACAGAGACAGAGACAGAGACAGACAGAGACAGACAGAGACAGAGACAGACAGAGACAGAGGCAGAGACAGAGACAGAGACAGAGACAGAGACAGACAGAGACAGAGACAGAGACAGAGACAGAGACAGAGACAGAGACAGACAGAGACAGAGACAGAGACAGAGACAGAGACAGAGACAGACAGAGACAGACGGAGAGAGACACAGACAGAGACAGAGACAGAGACAGACAGAGACCGAGACAGACAGAGACAGAGACAGACAGAGTCAGAGACAGAGACAGACTGAGACAGAGACAGACAGAGGCAGAGACAGACAGAGACAGAGGCAGACAGAGACAGATAGAGACAGAGACAGACAGAGACAGACAGAGACAGACAGAGACAGACAGAGACAGAGACAGACAGAGACAGAGACAGACAGAGACAGAGGCAGACAGAGGCAGACAGAGACAGAGGCAGACAGTGACAGAGACTGTCAGAGACAGACAGAGACAGAGACAGAGATGGATACAGACAGGGACAGACACAGACAGAGACAGGGGCAGAGGTAGACAGAGACAGAGACAGAGACAGACAGAGACAGAAACAGACAGAGGCAGAAACAGACAGAGACAGAGGCAGAGGTAGACAGAGACAGAGACAGAGGCAGTGACGGAGGCAGAGACAGAGACAGAGACAGAGGCAGAGACAGCGGCAGAGGCAGAGGCAGAGGCGGACAGAGACGGAGACACAGGCAGAGACAGAGACAGGGGCAGAGACAGAGACAAAGACAGAGACAGACAGAGACAGAGACAGAGACTGACAGAGACAGAGACAGAGACAGAGACAGAGACAGAGACAGACAGAGACAGAGACAGAGACAGACAGAGACAGATACAGAGACAGAGACAGAAACAGAGACAGAGGCAGAGACAGAGACAGAGACAGAGACAGAGACAGAGACAGAGACAGAGACAGAGACAGAGACAGAGACAGAGACAGAGACAGACAGAGACAGACAGAGACAGAGACAGACAGAGACAGAGACAGACAGAGACAGAGACAGACAGAGACAGAGACAGACAGAGACAGAGACAGACAGAGACAAGGACAGACAGAGACAGAGACAGACAGAGACAGAGACAGACAGAGACAGAGACAGGGACAGAGACAGTGACAGAGACAGAGACAGAGACAGAGACAGAGACAGACAGAGACAGACACAGAGAGAGACAGACAGAGACAGGTACAGACAGAGACAGAGACAGACAGAGACAGATACAGACAGAGACAGAGACAGACAGAGACAGAGACAGACAGAGACAGACAGAGACAGAGACAGACAGAGACAGACACAGAGAGAGACAGACAGAGACAGGTACAGACAGGGACAGAGACAGAGACAGAGACAGAGACAGAGACAGAGACAGAGACAGAGACAGAGACAGAGACAGAGACATAGACAGAGACAGACAGAGACAGAGACAGACAGAGACAGAGACGGACAGAGACAGAGACGGACAGAGACAGAGACAGACAGAGACAGAGACAGACAGAGACAGAGACAGACAGAGACAGACAGAGACGGACACAGAGAAAGACAGACAGAGACAGGGACAGACAGAGACAGAGACAGAAACAGAGACAGAGACAGAGACAGAGACAGAGACAGAGACAGACAGAGACAGAGACAGACAGAGACAGAGACAGACAGAGACAGAGACAGACAGAGACAGAGACAGACAGAGACAGAGACAGACAGAGACAGAGACAGACAGAGACAGAGACAGACAGAGACAGAGACAGACAGAGACAGAGACAGACAGAGACAGAGACAGACAGAGACAGACAGAGACAGACAGAGACAGAGGCAGACAGTGACAGAGACTGTCAGAGACAGACAGAGACAGAGACAGAGATGGATACAGACAGGGACAGACACAGACAGAGACAGGGGCAGAGGTAGACAGAGACAGAGACAGAGACAGAGACAGACAGAGACAGAAACAGACAGAGGCAGAAACAGACAGAGACAGAGGCAGAGGTAGACAGAGACAGAGACAGAGGCAGAGACGGAGGCAGAGACAGAGACAGAGACAGAGGCAGAGACAGCGGCAGAGGCAGAGGCAGAGGCGGACAGAGACGGAGACACAGGCAGAGACAGAGACAGGGGCAGAGACAGAGACAGAGACAGACAGAGACAGAGACAGAGACTGACAGAGACAGAGACTGACAGAGACAGAGACTGACAGAGACAGAGACAGAGA
>NC_134984.1:2767500-2770000 GCF_050947335.1 Megachile rotundata
GAGACAGAGACAGAGATGGATACAGACAGGGACAGACACAGACAGAGACAGGGGCAGAGGTAGACAGAGACATAGACAGAGACAGAGACAGACAGAGACAGATACAGAGACAGAGACAGAAACAGAGACAGAGGCAGAGACAGAGACAGAGACAGAGACAGAGACAGAGACAGAGACAGAGACAGAGACAGACAGAGACAGACAGAGACAGAGACAGACAGAGACAGAGACAGACAGAGACAGAGACAGACAGAGACAAGGACAGACAGAGACAGAGACAGACAGAGACAGAGACAGACAGAGACAGAGACAGGGACAGAGACAGTGACAGAGACAGAGACAGAGACAGAGACAGAGACAGACAGAGACAGACACAGAGAGAGACAGACAGAGACAGGTACAGACAGAGACAGAGACAGACAGAGACAGATACAGACAGAGACAGAGACAGACAGAGACAGAGACAGACAGAGACAGACAGAGACAGAGACAGACAGAGACAGACACAGAGAGAGACAGACAGAGACAGGTACAGACAGAGACAGAGACAGAGACAGAGACAGAGACAGAGACAGAGACAGAGACAGAGACAGAGACAGAGACAGAGACAGAGACAGAGACAGAGACAGAGACAGACAGAGACAGAGACAGACAGAGACAGAGACAGACAGAGACAGAGACGGACAGAGACAGAGACAGACAGAGACAGAGACAGACAGAGACAGAGACAGACAGAGACAGACAGAGACGGACACAGAGAAAGACAGACAGAGACAGGGACAGACAGAGACAGAGACAGAAACAGAGACAGAGACAGAGACAGAGACAGAGACAGAGACAGAGACAGACAGAGACAGAGACAGACAGAGACAGAGACAGACAGAGACAGAGACAGACAGAGACAGAGACAGACAGAGACAGAGACAGACAGAGACAGAGACAGACAGAGACAGAGACAGACAGAGACACAGACAGACAGAGACAGAGACAGACAGAGACAGACAGAGACAGAGGCAGACAGTGACAGAGACTGTCAGAGACAGACAGAGACAGAGACAGAGATGGATACAGACAGGGACAGACACAGACAGAGACAGGGGCAGAGGTAGACAGAGACAGAGACAGAGACAGAGACAGACAGAGACAGAAACAGACAGTGGCAGAAACAGACAGAGACAGAGGCAGAGGTAGACAGAGACAGAGACAGAGGCAGAGACGGAGGCAGAGACAGAGACAGAGACAGAGGCAGAGACAGCGGCAGAGGCAGAGGCAGAGGCGGACAGAGACGGAGACACAGGGAGAGACAGAGACAGGGGCAGAGACAGAGACAGAGACAGGGACAGACAGAGACAGAGAAAGAGACTGACAGAGACAGAGACAGAGACAGAGACAGAGACAGAGACAGAGACAGAGACAGAGACAGACAGATACAGAGACAGAGACAGCAACAGAGACAGAGGCAGAGACAGAGACAGAGACAGAGACAGAGACAGAGACAGAGACAGAGACAGAGACGGAGACAGAGATAGAGACAGACAGAGACAGACAGAGACAGAGACAGACAGAGACAGAGACAGACAGAGACAGAGACAGACAGAGACAGAGACAGACAGAGACAAGGACAGACAGAGACAGAGACAGACAGAGACAGAGACAGACAGAGACAGAGACAGGGACAGAGACAGTGACAGAGACAGAGACAGAGACAGAGACAGAGACAGAGACAGAAACTGACAGAGACAGAGACAGAGACAGAGACAGAGACAGAGACAGACAGAGACAGAGACAGAGACAGAGACAGAGACAGAGACAGTGACAGAGACAGACAGAGACAGAGACAGACAGAGACAGAGACAGACAGAGACAGAGACAGACAGAGACAGAGACAGAGACAGAGACAGAGACAGAGACAGAGACAGACAGAGACAGACAGAGACAGAGACAGACAGAGACAGAGACAGAGACAGAGACAGACAGAGACAGACACAGAGAGAGACAGACAGAGACAGGGACAGACAGAGACAGACAGAGACAGAGACAGACAGAGACAGACAGAGACAGAGGCAGACAGTGACAGAGACTGTCAGAGACAGACAGAGACAGAGGCAGACAGTGACAGAGACTGTCAGAGACAGACAGAGACAGAGGCAGAGATGGATACAGACAGGGACAGACACAGGCAGAGACAGGGGCAGAGGTAGACAGAGACAGAGACAGAGACAGAAACAGACAGAGGCAGAAATAGACAGAGACAGAGGCAGAGGTAGACAGAGACAGAGACAGAGGCAGAGACGGAGGCAGAGACAGAGGCAGAGACGGAGGCAGAGACAGTGGCAGAGGCAGAGGCAGAGGCGGACAGAGACGGAGACACAGGCAGAGACAGAGACAGGGGCAGAGACAGAGACAGAGACAGAGACAGACAGAGACAGAGACAGAGACAGAGACTGACAGAGACAGAGACAGAGACAGAGACAGAGACAGAGACAGAGACAGAGACAGA
>NC_134984.1:2845000-2847500 GCF_050947335.1 Megachile rotundata
GACAGAGACAGAGACAGAGACGGAGACAGAGACAGAGACAGAGACAGACAGAGACAGACGGAGAGAGACACAGACAGAGACAGAGACAGAGACAGACAGAGACAGACGGAGAGAGACACAGACAGAGACAGAGACAGAGACAGACAGAGACCGAGACAGACAGAGACAGAGACAGAGACAGAGGCAGAGGCAGAGACAGCGACAGAGACAGACAGAGACAGAGACAGAGACAGAGACAGAGACAGAGACAGAGACAGAGACAGACAGGGACAGAGACAGAGACAGAGACAGAGACAGACAGAGACAGAGACAGAGACAGACAGAGACAGAGACAGACAGAGACAGAGACAGAGACAGAGACAGAGACAGAGACAGAGACAGAGACAGACAGAGACAGAGACAGAGACAGAGACAGAGACAGAGACAGAGACAGAGACAGAGACAGAGACAGAGACAGACAGAGACAGACGGAGAGAGACACAGACAGAGACAGAGACAGAGACAGACAGAGACCGAGACAGACAGAGACAGAGACAGACAGAGTCAGAGACAGAGACAGATTGAGACAGAGACAGACAGAGGCAGAGACAGACAGAGACAGAGGCAGACAGAGACAGATAGAGACAGAGACAGACAGGGACAGACAGAGACAGAGACAGACAGAGACAGAGACAGACAGAGACAGAGGCAGACAGAGGCAGACAGAGACAGACACAGACAGAGACAGAGGCAGACAGAGACAGACAGAGACAGAGACAGACAGAGACAGAGACAGACAGAGACAGACAGAGACAGAGACAGACAGAGACAGAGACAGACAGAGACAGAGACAGAGACAGAGACAGAGACAGAGACAGAGACAGAGACAGAGACAGAGACAGGGACAGAGACAGACAGAGACAGAGACAGAGACAGAGACAGAGACAGAGACAGAGACAGAGACAGAGACAGAGACAGAGACAGAGACAGGCAGAGACAGAGACAGAGACAGAGACAAAGACAGAGACAGAGACAGAGACAGAGACAGAGGAAGAGACAGAGATAGAGACAGAGACAGAGACACAGACAGAGACACAGACACAGACAGAGGCAGAGACAGAGACAGAGACAGGGTCAGAGACAGACAGAGACAGAGACAGACAGAGCCAGACAGAGACAGACAGAGACAGAGACAGACAGAGACAGACACAGAGAGAGACAGAGAGAGAGACAGGGACAGACAGAGACAGAGACAGACAGAGACAGAGACAGACAGAGACAGAGACAGACAGAGACAGAGACAGAGACAGAGACAGAGACAGAGACAGAGACAGAGACAGAGACAGACAGAGACAGACACAGAGACAGACAGAGACAGACACAGAGACAGAGACAAAGACAGAGACAGAGACAGAGACAGAGACAGAGACAGAGACAGAGACAGAGACAGAGACAGAGACAGCGGCAGAGGCAGAGGCAGAGGCGGACAGAGACGGAGACACAGGCAGAGACAGAGACAGGGGCAGAGACAGAGACAGAGACAGAGACAGACAGAGGCAGAGACAGAGACTGACATAGACAGAGACAGAGACAGAGACAGAGACAGACAGAGACAGAGGCAGACAGTGACAGAGACTGTCAGAGACAGACAGAGACAGAGACAGAGATGGATACAGACAGGGACAGACACAGACAGAGACAGGGGCAGAGGTAGACAGAGACAGAGACAGAGACAGAGACAGACAGAGACAGAAACAGACAGAGGCAGAAACAGACAGAGACAGAGGCAGAGGTAGACAGAGACAGAGACAGAGGCAGAGACGGAGGCAGACACAGAGACAGAGACAGAGGCAGAGACAGCGGCAGAGGCAGAGGCAGAGACGGAGGCAGATACAGAGACAGAGACAGAGGCAGAGACAGCGGCAGAGGCAGAGGCAGAGGCGGACAGAGACGGAGACACAGGCAGAGACAGAGACAGGGGCAGAGACAGAGACAGAGACAGAGACAGAGACTGACAGAGACAGAGACAGAGACAGAGACAGAGACAGAGACAGACAGAGACAGAGACAGAGACAGAGACAGAGACAGAGACAGAGACAGAGACAGAGACAGACAGTGAGAGACGGAGACAGACACAGACAGAGACAGAGACAGAGACAGAGACAGACAGAGACCGAGACAGACAGAGACAGAGACAGACAGAGTCAGAGACAGAGACAGACTGAGACAGAGACAGAGGCAGACAGAGACAGACAGAGACAGAGGCAGACAGAGACAGACAGAGACAGAGACAGACAGAGCCAGAGACAGACAGAGACAGAGACAGACAGAGACAGAGACAGACAGAGACAGAGGCAGACAGAGACAGAGACAGAGACAGACAGGGGCAGAGACAGACAGAGATAGAGACAGGCACAGAGAGAGACAGACAGAGACAGAGACAGAGACAGACAGAGAGAGAGACAGGCAGAGACAGAGACAGAGACAGAGACAGACAGAGACAGAGACAGACAGAGACAGA
>NC_134984.1:2882500-2890000 GCF_050947335.1 Megachile rotundata
ACAGACAGAGACAGACAGAGACAGAGGCAGACAGTGACAGAGACTGTCAGAGACAGACAGAGACAGAGACAGAGATGGATACAGACAGGGACAGACACAGACAGAGACAGGGGCAGAGGTAGACAGAGACAGAGACAGAGACAGAGACAGACAGAGACAGAAACAGACAGATGCAGAAACAGACAGAGACAGAGGCAGAGGTAGACAGAGACAGAGACAGAGGCAGAGACGGAGGCAGATACAGAGACAGAGACAGAGGCAGAGACAGCGGCAGAGGCAGAGGCAGAGGCGGACAGAGACGGAGACACAGGCAGAGACAGAGACAGGGGCAGAGACAGAGACAGAGACAGAGACAGAGACTGACAGAGACAGAGACAGAGACAGAGACAGAGACAGAGACAGAGACAGACAGAGACATAGACAGAGACAGAGACAGAGACAGAGACAGAGACAGACACAGACAGACGGAGACAGACACAGACAGAGACAGAGACAGAGACAGAGACAGAGACAGACAGAGACCGAGACAGACAGAGACAGAGACAGACAGAGTCAGAGACAGAGACAGACTGAGACAGAGACAGAGGCAGACAGAGACAGACAGAGACAGAGGCAGACAGAGACAGACAGAGACAGAGACATACAGAGACAGAGACAGACAGAGACAGAGACAGACAGAGACAGAGGCAGACAGAGACAGAGACAGAGACAGACAGGGGCAGAGACAGACAGAGATAGAGACAGGCACAGAGAGAGACAGACAGAGACAGAGACAGAGACAGACAGAGAGAGAGACAGGCAGAGACAGAGACAGAGACAGAGACAGACAGAGACAGAGACAGACAGAGACAGACAGAGACAGAGACAGACAGAGACAGAGACAGAGACAGAGACAGACAGAGACAGAGACAGACAGAGACAGAGACAGACAGAGACAGAGACAGACAGAGACAGAGACAGACAGAGACAGAGACAGAGACAGACAGAGACAGACAGAGACAGAGGCAGACAGTGACAGAGACTGTCAGAGACAGACAGAGACAGAGACAGAGATGGATACAGACAGGGACAGACACAGACAGAGACAGGGGCGGAGGTAGACAGAGACAGAGACAGAGACAGAGACAGAGACAGACAGAGACAGAAACAGACAGAGGCAGAAACAGACAGAGACAGAGACAGGCAGAGACCGAGACAGAGACAGAGACAGACAGAGACAGAGACAGACAGAGACAGACAGAGACAGAGACAGACAGAGACAGAGACAGACAGAGACAGAGACAGACAGAGACAGAGACAGACAGAGACAGAGACAGACAGAGACAGAGACAGACAGAGACAGAGACAGACAGAGACAGAGACAGACAGAGACAGAGACAGACAGAGACAGAGACAGACAGAGACAGAGACAGACAGAGACAGAGACAGAGACAGACAGAGACAGAGACAGACAGAGACAGAGACAGACAGAGACAGACAGAGACAGAGACAGACAGAGACAGAGACAGACAGAGACAGAGACAGACAGAGACAGAGACAGACAGAGACAGAGACAGACAGAGACAGAGACAGAGACAGACAGAGACAGAGACAGACAGAGACAGAGACAGACAGAGACAGACAGAGACAGAGACAGACAGAGACAGAGACAGACAGAGACAGAGACAGACAGAGACAGAGACAGAGACAGACAGAGACAGAGACAGACAGAGACAGAGACAGAGACAGACAGAGACAGAGACAGACAGAGACAGAGACAGACAAGGACAGAGACAGACAGAGACAGACAGAGACAGAGACAGACAGAGACAGAGACAGAGACAGACAGAGACAGAGACAGACAGAGACAGAGACAGAGACAGACAGAGACAGAGACAGACAGAGACAGAGACAGACAGAGACAGGGACAGAGACAGACAGAGACAGAGACAGACAGAGACAAAGGCAGACAGAGACAGAGACAGACAGAGACAGAGGCAGACAGAGACAGAGACAGACAGAGAGAGAGGCAGACAGAGACAGAGACAGACAGAGACAGAGACAGGGGCAGACAGAGACAGAGACAGATAGAGACAGAGATAGGCAGAGACAGAGACAGAGAGAGACAGAGACAGAGACGGACAGAGACAGACAGAGACAGAGACAGAGACTGACAGAGACAGAGACAGAGACAGAGACAGAGACAGAGACAGAGACAGACAGAGACAGAGACAGAGACAGAGACAGAAAGAGAGAGAGACAGACAGAGACAGGGACAGACAGAGACAGAGACAGACAGAGACAGAGACAGACAGAGACAGAGACAGAGACAGACAGAGACAGACAGAGACAGAGGCAGACAGTGACAGAGACTGTCAGAGACAGACAGAGACAGAGACAGAGATGGATACAGACAGGGACAGACACAGACAGAGACAGGGGCAGAGGTAGACAGAGACAGAGACAGAAACAGAGACAGAGACAGACAGAGACAGAAACAGACAGAGGCAGAAACAGACAGAGACAGAGGCAGAGGTAGACAGAGACAGAGACAGAGGCAGAGACGGAGGCAGAGACAGAGACAGAGACAGAGGCAGAGACAGCGGCAGAGGCAGAGGCAGAGGCGGACAGAGACGGAGACACAGGCAGAGACAGAGACAGGGGCAGAGACAGAGACAGAGACAGAGACAGACAGAGACAGAGACAGAGACAGAGACTGACAGAGACAGAGACAGAGACAGAGACAGAGACAGACAGAGACAGAGACAGACAGAGACAGAGACAGACAGAGACAGACAGAGACAGAGGCAGACAGTGACAGAGACTGTCAGAGACAGACAGAGACAGAGACAGAGATGGATACAGACAGGGACAGACACAGACAGAGACAGGGGCAGAGGTAGACAGAGACAGAGACAGAGACAGAGACAGACAGAGACAGAAACAGACAGATGCAGAAACAGACAGAGACAGAGGCAGAGGTAGACAGAGACAGAGACAGAGGCAGAGACGGAGGCAGATACAGAGACAGAGACAGAGGCAGAGACAGCGGCAGAGGCAGAGGCAGAGGCGGACAGAGACGGAGACACAGGCAGAGACAGAGACAGGGGCAGAGACAGAGACAGAGACAGAGACAGAAACTGACAGAGACAGAGACAGAGACAGAGACAGAGACAGAGACAGAGACAGACAGAGACATAGACAGAGACAGAGACAGAGACAGAGACAGAGACAGACAGAGACAGACGGAGACAGACACAGACAGAGACAGAGACAGAGACAGAGACAGAGACAGACAGAGACCGAGACAGACAGAGACAGAGACAGACAGAGTCAGAGACAGAGACAGACTGAGACAGAGACAGAGGCAGACAGAGACAGACAGAGACAGAGGCAGACAGAGACAGACAGAGACAGAGACATACAGAGACAGAGACAGACAGAGACAGAGACAGACAGAGACAGAGGCAGACAGAGACAGAGACAGAGACAGACAGGGGCAGAGACAGACAGAGATAGAGACAGGCACAGAGAGAGACAGACAGAGACAGAGACAGAGACAGACAGAGAGAGAGACAGGCAGAGACAGAGACAGAGACAGAGACAGACAGAGACAGAGACAGACAGAGACAGACAGAGACAGATACAGACAGAGACAGAGACAGACAGAGACAGAGACAGACAGAGACAAAGACAGAGACAGAGACAGAGACAGAGACAGAGACAGAGACAGAGACAGAGACAGAGACAGAGACAGAGACAGAGACAGAGACAGAGACAGAGACAGAGACAGAGACAGAGACAGAGACAGAGACAGAGACAGAGACAGAGACAGACAGAGACAGAGACAGAGACAGAGACAGAGACAGAGACAGAGACAGAGACAGAGACAGACAGAGACAGAGACAGAGACAAAGACAGAGACAGAGACAGAGACAGAGACAGAGACAGAGACAGAGGAAGAGACAGAGATAGAGACAGAGACAGAGACACAGACAGAGACACAGACACAGACAGAGACAGAGACAGAGACAGAGACAGGGACAGAGACAGACAGAGACAGAGACAGACAGAGCCAGACAGAGACAGACAGAGACAGAGACAGACAGAGACAGAGACAGACAGAGACAGAGACAGACAGAGACAGAGACAGACAGAGACAGACAGAGACAGACACAGAGAGAGACAGACAGAGACAGGGACAGACAGAGACAGAGACAGACAGAGACAGAGACAGACAGAGACAGAGACAGACAGAGACAGAGACAGACAGAGACAGACAGAGACAGAGGCAGACAGTGACAGAGACTGTCAGAGACAGACAGAGACAGAGACAGAGATGGATACAGACAGGGACAGACACAGACAGAGACAGGGGCAGAGGTAGACAGAGACAGAGACAGAGACAGAGACAGACAGAGACAGAAACAGACAGAGGCAGAAACAGACAGAGACAGAGGCAGAGGTAGACAGAGGCAGAGACAGAGTCAGAGACGGAGGCAGAGACAGAGACAGAGACAGAGGCAGAGACAGCGGCAGAGGCAGAGGCAGAGGCGGACAGAGACGGAGACACAGGCAGAGACAGAGACAGGGGCAGAGACAGAGACAGAGACAGAGACAGACAGAGACAGAGACAGAGACAGAGACAGAGAGGGAGACTGACAGAGACAGAGACAGAGACAGAGACAGAGACAGAGACAGAGGCAGACAGAGACAGAGACAGAGACAGAGGCAGAGACAGCGACAGAGACAGACAGAGACAGAGACAGAGACAGAGACAGAGACAGAGACAGAGACAGAGACAGAGACAGAGACAGAGACAGAGACAGAGACAGACAGAGACAGACACAGAGACAGAGACAAAGACTGAGACAGAGACAGAGACAGAGACAGAGACAGAGACAGAGACAGAGACAGACATAGACAGACGGAGACAGACACAGACAGAGACAGAGACAGAGACAGAGACAGACAGAGACCGAGACAGACAGAGACCGAGACAGACAGAGACAGAGACAGACAGAGTCAGAGACAGAGACAGACTGAGACAGAGACAGACAGAGATAGAGACAGGCACAGAGAGAGACAGACAGAGACAGTGACAGAGACAGAGGCAGACAGAGAGAGAGACAGGCAGAGACAGAGACAGAGACAGAGACAGACAAAGACAGAGACAGACAGAGACAGAGACAGACAGAGAAAGAGACAGACAGAGACTGAGACAGAGACAGACAGAGACAGAGACAGACAGAGGCAGAGACAGACAGAGACAGAGGCAGACAGAGACAGACAGAGACAGAGACAGACAGAGACAGACAGAGACAGAGACAGACAGAGACAGAGACAGACAGAGACAGAGGCAGACAGAGACAGAGACAGACAGAGACTGAGACAGACAGAGACAGACAGAGACAGGGACAGAGACAGACAGAGACAGAGGCAGACA
The DNA here is from genome assembly GCF_050947335.1 of Megachile rotundata. NCBI lineage: Eukaryota > Metazoa > Arthropoda > Insecta > Hymenoptera > Megachilidae > Megachile > Megachile rotundata. The sequence goes on from NC_134984.1 coordinate 2,887,926, forward strand.
GAGACAGAGACAGACAGAGAGAGAGGCACACAGAGACAGAGACAGACAGAGACAGAGACAGGGGCAGACAGAGACAGAGACAGATAGAGACAGAGATAGGCAGAGACAGAGACAGACAGAGACAGAGACAGAGACGGACAGAGACAGAGACGGACAGAGACAGAGACGGACAGAGACAGAGACGGACAGAGACAGAGACAGACAGAGACACAGACAGAGACTGACAGAGACAGAGACAGAGACAGAGACAGACAGAGACAGAGACAGAGACAGACAGAGAGAGAGCCAGAGACAGAGACAGAGACAGAGACAGACAGGGGCAGAGACAGAAAGAGACAGAGACAGACACAGAGAGAGACAGACAGAGACAGAGACAGAGACAGAGACAGACAGAGACAGAGACAGGCAGAGACCGAGACAGAGACAGAGACAGACAGAGACAGAGACAGACAGAGACAGAGACAGACAGAGACAGAGACAGACAGAGACAGAGACAGACAGAGACAGAGACAGACAGAGACAGAGACAGACAGAGACAGAGACAGACAGAGACAGAGACAGACAGAGACAGAGACAGACAGAGACAGAGACAGACAGAGACAGAGACAGACAGAGACAGAGACAGAGACAGACAGAGACAGAGACAGACAGAGACAGAGACAGACAGAGACAGAGACAGACAGAGACAGAGACAGAGACAGACAGAGACAGAGACAGACAGAGACAGAGACAGACAGAGACAGAGACAGACAGAGACAGAGACAGACAGAGACAGAGACAGACAGAGACAGAGACAGACAGAGACAGAGACAGACAGAGACAGAGACAGACAGAGACAGAGACAGACAGAGACAGAGACAGACAGAGACAGAGACAGACAGAGACAGAGACAGACAGAGACAGAGACAGACAGAGACAGAGACAGACAGAGACAGAGACAGACAGAGACAGAGACAGAGACAGACAGAGACAGAGACAGACAGAGACAGAGACAGAGACAGACAGAGACAGAGACAGACAGAGACAGAGACAGACAGAGACAGAGACAGACAGAGACAGACAGAGACAGAGACAGACAGAGACAGAGACAGACAGAGACAGAGACAGACAGAGACAGAGACAGACAGAGACAGAGACAGACAGAGACAGAGACAGACAGAGACAGAGACAGAGACAGACAGAGACAGAGACAGAGACAGACAGAGACAGAGACAGACAGAGACAGGGACAGAGACAGACAGAGACAGAGACAGACAGAGACAAAGGCAGACAGAGACAGAGACAGACAGAGACAGAGGCAGACAGAGACAGAGACAGACAGAGAGAGAGGCAGACAGAGACAGAGACAGACAGAGACAGAGACAGGGGCAGACAGAGGCAGAGACAGATAGAGACAGAGATAGGCAGAGACAGAGACAGACAGAGACAGAGACAGAGACGGACAGAGACAGACAGAGACAGAGACAGAGACTGACAGAGACAGAGACAGAGACAGAGACAGAGACAGAGACAGACAGAGACAGAGACAGAGACAGAGACAGAAACAGAGAGAGACAGACAGATACAGGGACAGACAGAGACAGAGACAGACAGAGACAGAGACAGACAGAGACAGAGACAGACAGAGACAGAGACAGAGACAGAGACAGACAGAGACAGACAGAGACAGAGGCAGACAGTGACAGAGACTGTCAGAGACAGACAGAGACAGAGACAGAGATGGATACAGACAGGGACAGACACAGACAGAGACAGGGGCAGAGGTAGACAGAGACAGAGACAGAGGCAGAGACGGAGGCAGAGACAGAGACAGAGACAGAGGCAGAGACAGCGGCAGAGGCAGAGGCAGAGGCGGACAGAGACGGAGACACAGGCAGAGACAGAGACAGGGGCAGAGACAGAGACAGAGGCAGAGACAGACAGAGACAGAGACAGAGACAGAGACAGAGACAGAGACTGACAGAGACAGAGACAGAGACAGAGACAGAGACAGACAGAGACAGAGACAGAGACAGAGACAGAGACAGACAGAGACAGAGACAGAGACAGAGACAGAGACAGACAGAGACAGACAG
>NC_134984.1:2900000-2902500 GCF_050947335.1 Megachile rotundata
ACAGACAGAGACAGAGACAGACAGAGACAGAGACAGACAGAGACAGAGACAGACAGAGACAGAGACAGACAGAGACAGAGACAGACAGAGACAGAGACAGAGACAGACAGAGACAGAGACAGAGACAGACAGAGACAGAGACAGACAGAGACAGGGACAGAGACAGACAGAGACAGAGACAGACAGAGACAAAGGCAGACAGAGACAGAGACAGACAGAGACAGAGGCAGACAGAGACAGAGACAGACAGAGAGAGAGGCAGACAGAGACAGAGACAGACAGAGACAGAGACAGGGGCAGACAGAGGCAGAGACAGATAGAGACAGAGATAGGCAGAGACAGAGACAGACAGAGACAGAGACAGAGACGGACAGAGACAGACAGAGACAGAGACAGAGACTGACAGAGACAGAGACAGAGACAGAGACAGAGACAGAGACAGACAGAGACAGAGACAGAGACAGAGACAGAAACAGAGAGAGACAGACAGATACAGGGACAGACAGAGACAGAGACAGACAGAGACAGAGACAGACAGAGACAGAGACAGACAGAGACAGAGACAGAGACAGAGACAGACAGAGACAGACAGAGACAGAGGCAGACAGTGACAGAGACTGTCAGAGACAGACAGAGACAGAGACAGAGATGGATACAGACAGGGACAGACACAGACAGAGACAGGGGCAGAGGTAGACAGAGACAGAGACAGAGGCAGAGACGGAGGCAGAGACAGAGACAGAGACAGAGGCAGAGACAGCGGCAGAGGCAGAGGCAGAGGCGGACAGAGACGGAGACACAGGCAGAGACAGAGACAGGGGCAGAGACAGAGACAGAGGCAGAGACAGACAGAGACAGAGACAGAGACAGAGACAGAGACAGAGACTGACAGAGACAGAGACAGAGACAGAGACAGAGACAGACAGAGACAGAGACAGAGACAGAGACAGAGACAGACAGAGACAGAGACAGAGACAGAGACAGAGACAGACAGAGACAGACAGAGACAGAGGCAGACAGTGACAGAGACTGTCAGAGACAGAGACAGAGACAGAGACAGAAACAGAGACAGAGACAGACAGAGACAGACGGAGACAGACACAGATAGAGACAGAGACAGAGACAGAGACAGAGACAGAGACAGACAGAGACCGAGACAGACAGAGACAGAGACAGACAGAGTCAGAGACAGAGACAGACTGAGACAGAGACAGAGGCAGACAGAGACGGACAGAGACAGAGGCAGACAGAGACAGACAGAGACAGAGACAGACAGAGACAGAGACAGACAGAGACAGAGACAGACAGAGACAGAGACAGACAGAGACAGAGACAGACAGAGACAGAGGCAGAGAGAGACAGAGACAGAGACAGACAGGGGCAGAGACAGACAGAGATAGAGACAGGCACAGAGAGAGACAGACAGAGACAGAGACAGAGACAGACAGAGAGAGAGACAGGCAGAGACAGAGACAGAGACAGAGACAGACAGAGACAGAGACAGACAGAGACAGAGACAGACAGAGACAGAGACAGAGACAGAGACAGACAGAGACAGAGACAGACAGAGGCAGAGACAGACAGAGACAGAGGCAGACAGAGACAGACAGAGACAGACAGAGACAGAGACAGACAGAGACAGACAGAGACAGAGACAGACAGAGACAGAGGCAGACAGAGACAGAGACAGAGACAGACAGGGGCTGAGACAGACAGAGATAGAGACAGACACAGAGAGAGACAGACAGAGACAGAGACAGAGACAGAGACAGACAGAGAGAGAGACAGGCAGAGACAGAGACAGAGACAGAGACAGACAGAGACAGAGACAGACAGAGACAGAGACAGACAGAGACAGAGACAGACAGAGACAGAGACAGACAGAGACAGAGACAGACAGAGACAGAGACAGACAGAGACAGAGACAGACAGAGACAGAGACAGACAGAGACAGAGACAGACAGAGACAGAGACAGACAGAGACAAAGGCAGACAGAGACAGAGACAGACAGAGACAGAGGCAGACAGAGACAGAGACAGACAGAGACAGAGGCAGACAGAGACAGAGACAGACAGAGAGAGAGGCAGACAGAGACAGAGACAGACAGAGACAGGGGCAGACAGAGACAGAGACAGATAGAGACAGAGATAGGCAGAGACAGAGACAGACAGAGACAGAGACAGAGACAGAGACGGACAGAGACAGAGACGGACAGAGACAGAGACAGAGACAGAGACAGAGACAGAGACAGAGACAGAGACAGAGACAGAGACAGACAGAGACAGAGACAGACAGAGACAGACAGAGACAGAGACAGACAGAGGCAGACAGAGACAGAGACAGACAGAGACAGAGACAGACAGAGACAGACAGGGACAGAGACAGACACAGACAGAGACACACAGAGACAGAGACAGACAGAGACAGAGACAGACAGAGACAGAGACAGACAGAGACAGAGACAGAGACAGACAGAGACAGAGACAGACAGACACAGAG
>NC_134984.1:2945000-2947500 GCF_050947335.1 Megachile rotundata
GACACAGACAGACAGAGACAGAGACAGACAGAGACAGAGACAGACAGAGACAGAGACAGACAGAGACAGAGACAGACAGAGACAGAGACAGACAGAGACAGAGACAGACAGAGACAGAGACAGACAGAGACAGAGACAGACAGAGACAGAGACAGACAGAGACAGAGACAGACAGAGACAGAGACAGACAGAGACAGAGACAGACAGAGACAGAGACAGACAGAGACAGAGACAGACAGAGACAGAGACAGACAGAGACAGAGACAGACAGAGACAGAGACAGACAGAGACAGAGACAGACAGAGACAGAGACAGACAGAGACAGAGACAGACAGAGACAGAGACAGACAGAGACAGAGACAGACAGAGACAGAGACAGACAGAGACAGACAGAGACAGACAGAGACAGACACAGAGAGAGACAGACACAGAGAGAGACAGACAGAGACAGAGACAGACAGAGACAGAGACAGACAGAGACAGAGACAGACAGAGACAGAGACAGAGACAGACAGAGACAGAGATAGACAGAGACAGACAGAGATAGACAGAGACAGACAGAGACAGACAGAGGCAGAGACAGACAGAGACGGAGACAGACAGAGACAGAGACAGACAGAGACAGAGACAGGGACAGACAGAGACAGAGACAGAGACAGAGACAGAGACAGAGACAGACAGAGACAGACACAGACACAGACAGAGACAGAGACAGAGACAGATAGAGACCGGGACAGACAGAGACAGAGACAGACAGAGTCAGAGACAGAGACAGACTGCGACAGAGACAGACAGTGGCAGAGACAGACAGAGACAGAGGCAGACAGAGACAGACAGAGACAGAGACAGACAGAGGCAGACAGAGACAGAGACAGACAGAGACAGACAGGGACAGAGACAGACACAGACAGAGACACACAGAGACAGAGACAGACAGAGACAGAGACAGACAGAGACAGAGACAGACAGAGACAGAGACAGAGACAGACAGAGACAGAGACAGACAGAGACAGAGACAGACAGAGACAGAGACAGACAGTGACAGAGACAGAGACAGAGACAGAGACAGAGACAGAGACAGAGACAGAGACAGAGACAGAGACAGCCAGAGACAGAGACAGACAGAGACAGATACAGACAGAGACAGAGACAGACAGAGACAGACACAGACAGACACAGACAGAGACAGAGACAGACAGAGACAGAGTCAGACAGAGACAGAGACAGACAGAGACAAAGGCAGACAGAGACAGAGACAGACAGAGACAGAGGCAGACAGAGACAGAGACAGACAGAGACAGATACCGACAGAGACAGAGACAGACAGAGACAGACAGAGACAGAGACAGACAGAGACAGAGACAGACAGAGACAGACAGAGACAGACAGAGACAGAGACAGAGACAGAGACAGAGACAGAGACAGAGACAGAGACAGAGGCAGACAGAGACACAGACAGAGACAGACAGAGACAGACAGAGACAGAGACAGACAGAGACAGAGACAGACAGAGACAGAGACAGACAGAGACAGAGACAGACAGAGACAGAGACAGACAGAGACAGAGACAGACAGAGACAGACAGAGACAGAGACAGACAGAGACAGAGACAGACAGAGACAGAGACAGACAGAGACAGAGACAGACAGAGACAGAGACAGACAGAGACAGAGACAGACAGAGACAGAGACAGACAGAGACAGAGATAGACAGAGACAGACAGAGATAGACAGAGACAGACAGAGACAGACAGAGGCAGAGACAGACAGAGACAGAGACAGACAGAGACAGAGACAGAGACAGACAGAGACAGAGACAGAGACAGAGACAGAGACAGAGACAGAGACAGAGACAGAGACAGAGACAGACAGAGACAGACACAGACAGAGACAGAGACAGAGACAGATAGAGACCGGGACAGACAGAGACAGAGACAGACAGAGTCAGAGACAGAGACAGACTGCGACAGAGACAGACAGAGGCAGAGACAGACAGAGACAGAGGCAGACAGAGACAGACAGAGACAGAGACAGACAGAGGCAGACAGAGACAGAGACAGACAGAGACAAAGACAGACAGAGACAGACAGGGACAGAGACAGACACAGACAGAGACACACAGAGACAGAGACAGACAGAGACAGAGACAGACAGAGACAGAGACAGAGACAGACAGAGACAGAGACAGACAGAGACAGAGACAGACAGTGACAGAGACAGAGACAGAGACAGAGACAGAGACAGCCAGAGACAGAGACAGACAGAGACAGATACAGACAGAGACAGAGACAGACAGAGACAGACACAGACAGAGACAGAGACAGACAGAGACAGAGTCAGACAGAGACAGAGACAGACAGAGACACAGGCAGACAGAGACAGAGACAGACAGAGACAGAGGCAGACAGAGACAAAGACAGACAGAGACAGATACCGACAGAGACAGAGACAGACAGAGACAGACAGAGACAGAGACAGACAGAGACAGAGACAGACAGAGA